>NW_015387192.1:398646-411283 GCF_001527695.2 Protobothrops mucrosquamatus | reverse complement strand
TTCCAGCTTGCAGGACTGGCCTAGGGTAATTTTTAGAGGGGTTTTAATTAATATTTTAAATTGGACAATCTTTAAATATTTCTTTTAATTAATTTTAAACCTGTATTGTTATTTATGTATTTTAATTGATTGTCAGCCGCCCTGAGTCCTACGAGGAGAAGGGCGGGATATAAATCTAAATAATAAATAAATAAATAAAAAATACATATACTTACTTACCCTGCTTTTACAGTGAAAGGAGGACCCAGATCTGTAACTAATCTGCCAATCTGGCCATGCTATTTAGGAATATTAGGAGTTGCAGTCTGAACATATTTATTGTATGCTAGAATGGGGAAACTACATGTTTTATGATCTATGTCGTATATATCTAAACTATAGAAAAAAATACTTTCTAAAGGGGAAGGAAGTACATACTTAACTTACTCTTCATTGAGTGCACACCGCCGGTTTGTGAGTGTGCCGTACTTCATTAAAGTGTCAGATAATTCAGAGTACAGCTTGTCTGCTAGGCTCTGAGATATGCCTTCCCACACCAAGATAAGTACAACTATCACAGCTGTTTCACAACTGTGGCCTGCACGTTCTCGCACTAAACAAAGAAGTTTTTCTTCAGTTCCACTTCGACGAATCACCTGAAAGTACACCAAAAATATTTTTTTCCTGTAAAAAATTATGGAATTTCAGATCAGCAGGCCACATTATGCTTTTGTGCTGTTTTTGGTAAACCATATTTCTGTATATCTTTTGCATGCCATAGTTCTTTGGTTCAGCTTGCAGTATCTTTCCTTGTAGAAATTTTCAAAGCAGGATTGGATAAGAATCTGTCTACAACTTGAAAGAGCTAATATGAGCTAGGAAAGACAATGGACTAGATGGATTAATTGCCCATCATTATATCTTCTACCCAATTATATATTAAAAGGTAAGAATGATAAAAAAAAATAGTAGCATCAATCTATGAACTGTGGAACTGGGAATTTCATTCCAACTTTAGGTCAGTGAGCTGTGAATTTCAAATTTTACTAACAGATTTGGAAAGGCAAGATAGAATAAATCTAGCATAATTTAAAAAGATATAACATAGTGAGGTTGCAGATCCACAGATTTTTAAAGGACTTATGTGCATAAGACATAATTTCACCCTGGTCTACACTTTCTGTAAAATTTCTAAGATAGAACTGTAATTAATATGTCATATTTTATTTAAAATATATTCCCAGTTAACTTCCATGATTTAAACAAAAATATAAATAAGATTTATTTGAGTCAACATGCACTAATTATATCTATAAAGATGAACAATATCTTTTATAAGGTTGTGGAGATAATTCTTACCCATTTCGCTATAGGGCATCCTTGAGCGCTTCTGCCTTCTTTCCCTGTGTAGACAATTTTTTCTATTCTTATGGCTTTGCCCTTTTGTCCATATCTTTTAAAAAATCAAATCATGAAATGAGTAAATATAAAAACATGAATTTCATATAAATGTTAATACAACTATGTAGGAACACTGGAAGCTTTTAACTTATGACTTGAAAGCCTTTCTTGTACTGAGATTATTTACTATGTATAGCATTTAATTAGCTTGGTCCTGATTTTAAGGAGGTAGCAAAACCAAATCAAACCAGACCAAGCCAAGCCAAACCAAACCAAAATATTTCAAGTGTAATTTTAACGAGGAAAGTTAATTTTGCTTCATATTTGTAACATGAAGAAGTTTTGAGTTTTTACTAAATGTATATTTATATTTTTAAAAGAACAATTACATTTTTGTTTGTTTGTTGAAGATCAATTGAGTTTATGTTTAATCAGGCAAATGCAGCTTCTCCAAAAGTATGGGAAATTTTGTATTGCAACGAAAACAACAGCAAGGTTCCAGAATTCATTTGAGCTTAATACAACCTATTAATTTTCCAGGTATGTAAAATTCAACTCCCAGAAATATTATCAATGGCCACAGTGGCTGGTGAACTGGCAAATAGCTCATCACATATGGAGGGTACACAAGTCGGAAAAGACTGTAATAGATGAGACAGGTTTTATATAAGCACTGCCATTGTTACTTGAACTCTGTATGGCAGAATACTACTGTGTAAAGTGTATGTTTGTGTATTTGTGTGTGTGTGTGTGTGTGTGTTACTGATTAATGAGTTTTCAATCTGGACTTGAAATTTATACCTATGAACATTTAATTGATTAACCTCATTTCTTAATCAAAGTTAATAGAAAAACCACAGTTTGTATTTTGTTGTGATTCAACAGAGAAATTTCTTAAAGTGCCTATGCTATGCATTCAAGATTGACCACTGATTTCATTATCCAGCTGCTATGCACCTTATTCGGCAGACCAATGAATGCTTGTTCATGTCAGCATTTGCTGGCATCTACCTGGAGAGCTGTCCAATATTGTGACTCTCCACTGAACAGACTGCCCAGGATTGTTAACATTAGAATAGACAACCTAGCAATGATGATAATGGTTTGCAATGATGATGTTATTTATGCGCACAGACTTGAAGAAATTCTGACATGCAAAAGTCTGCATGTTAATCTGCTGCATGCTTTTCTAATTCATTACCTTTCTTCCATTATTTCTCTAATAGCAGCGACATTAGGACCAGCTCCTAGGTGAGTATAGAAAGGCCCCTCGTCTTTTTCAATTATCTGTTCTGTTTAGAACAAAAAAGAAATAAAAAGATTAATAGGTATGTTTTAAAAGTTTTATACCACATAGCTTTGGTATAATCTATACTGTATATCTAAATATTCAAGGTGAAGGGTGAGGGCAAATAAAATATCTGTAAGGTTTGGTAATAGTTTCTGTTCTACAGCATGATGTTTCTTAACAACATATCTAAAGGATTCCAAACTGGGGAAGCCTAGCCTTTCTGAATAAACTATAACGAATAGGCAACATTTATAGTATTTATTTTGTAAACTATAGCAATCAAAACTTACCCACACAGCTACATGAAGGAAAATCATACTGAGTTTTGACAGGTGTATCCAGCAAGTTTTTTAAAGGTGTATCTAGTAATGAAGAAGGCGACTCTAAGAAATTATTGAGCATGGTTCCAGCACTTCTTTTGGTTGGTGTTTTTTCATTAGGATGAATGGCTTGTTGATCTAAAGAGATGGCATGGCTGTTGAAATCTGCACCATTACAACTCCTTGTCAGAATAGNGGGTGCCGTCGGCCAGACAGTGCCGGCTGGCGACCCCAAGGGGGAGGGCCTTCTCTGTGGGAGCTCCCACCCTCTGGAATGAACTGCCCCCAGAGATCAGAGTTATCCCTGATCTCCCTTCCTTTCGCCGCGCCCTCAAGACTTGGTTATTCCAGCTTGCAGGACTGGCCTAGGGTAATTTTTAGAGGGGTTTTAATTAATATTTTAAATTGGACAATCTTTAAATATTTCTTTTAATTAATTTTAAACCTGTATTGTTATTTATGTATTTTAATTGATTGTCAGCCGCCCTGAGTTCTACGAGGAGAAGGGCGGGATATAAATCTAAATAATAAATAAATAAATAAAAAATACATATACTTACTTACCCTGCTTTTACAGTGAAAGGAGGACCCGGATCTGTAACTAATCTGCCAATCTGGCCATGCTATTTAGGAATATTAGGAGTTGCAGTCTGAACATATTTATTGTATGCTAGAATGGGGAAACTACATGTTTTATGATCTATGTCGTATATATCTAAACTATAGAAAAAATACTTTCTAAAGGGGAAGGAAGTACATACTTAACTTACTCTTCATTGAGTGCACACCGCCGGTTTGTGAGTGTGCCGTACTTCATTAAAGTGTCAGATAATTCAGAGTACAGCTTGTCTGCTAGGCTCTGAGATATGCCTTCCCACACCAAGATAAGTACAACTATCACAGCTGTTTCACAACTGTGGCCTGCACGTTCTCGCACTAAACAAAGAAGTTTTTCTTCAGTTCCACTTCGACGAATCACCTGAAAGTACACCAAAAATATTTTTTTCCTGTAAAAAATTATGGAATTTCAGGTCAGCAGGCCACATTATACTTTTGTGCTGTTTTTGGTAAACCAGATTTCTGTATATCTTTTGCATGCCATAGTTCTTTGGTTCAGCTTGCAGTATCTTTCCTTGTAGAAATTTTCAAAGCAGGGTTGGATAAGAATCTGTCTACAACTTGAAAGAGCTACTATGAGCTAGGAAAGACAACGGACTAGGTGGATTAATTGCCCATCATTATATCTTCTACCCAATTATATATTAAAAGGTAAGAATGATAAAAAAAAATAGTAGCATCAATCTATGAACTGTGGAACTGGGAATTTCATTCCAACTTTAGGTCTGTGAGCTGTGAGTTTCAAATTTTACTAACAGATTTGGAAAGGCAAGATAGAATAAATCTAGCATAATTTAAAAAGATATAACATAGTGAGGTTGCAGATCCACAGATTTTTAAAGGACTTATGTGCATAAGACATAATTTCACCCTGGTGTACACTTTCTGTAAAATTTCTAAGATAGAACTGTAATTAATATGTCATATTTTATTTAAAATATATCCCCAGTTAACTTCCATGATTTTAAAAAAAATATAAATAAGATTTATTTGAGTCAACATGCACTAATTATATCTATAAAGATGAACAATATCTTTTATAAGGTTGTGGAGATAATTCTTACCCATTTCGCTATAGGGCATCCTTGAGCGCTTCTGCCTTCTTTCCCTGTGTAGACAATTTTTTCTATTCTTATGGCTTTGCCCTTTTGTCCATATCTTTTAAAAAATCAAATCAGGAAATGAGTAAATATAAAAACATGAATTTCATATAAATGTTAATACAACTATGTAGGAACACTGGAAGCTTTTAACTTATGACTTGAAAGCCTTTCTTGTATTGAGATTATTTACTATTTATAGCATTTAATTAGCTTGGCCCCGATTTTAAGGAGGTAGCAAATCCAAATCAAACCAGACCAAGCCAAGCCAAACCAAACCAAAATATTTCAAGTGTAATTTTAACGAGGAAAGTTAATTTTGCCTCATATTTGTAACATGAAGAAGTTTTGAGTTTTTACTAAATGTATATTTATATTTTTAAAAGAACAATTACATTTTTGTTTGTTTGTTGAAGATCAATTGAGTTTATGTTTAATCAGGCAAATGCAGCTTCTCCAAAAGTATGGAAAATTTTGTATTGCAACGAAAACAACAGCAAGGATCCAGAATTCATTTGAACTTAATACAACCTATTAATTTTCCAAGTATGTAAAATTCAACTCCCAGAAATATTATCAATGGCCACAGTGGCTGGTGAACTGGCAAATAGCTCATCACATATGGAGGGTACACAAGTCGGAAAAGGCTGTAATAGATGAGACAGGTTTTATATAAGCACTGCCATTGTTACTTGAACTCTGTATGGCAGAATACTACTGTGTAAAGTGTATGTTTGTGTATTTGTGTGTGTGTGTGTGTGTTACTGATTAATGAGTTTTCAATCTGGACTTGAAATTTATACCTATGAACATTTAATTGATTAACCTCATTTCTTAATCAAAGTTAATAGAAAAACCACAGTTTGTATTTTGTTGTGATTCAACAGAGAAATTTCTTAAAGTGCCTATGCTATGCATTCAAGATTGACCACTGATTTCATTATCCAGCTGCTATCCACCTTATTCGGCAGACCAATGAATGCTTGTTCATGTCAGCATTTGCTGGCATCTACCTGGAGAGCTGTCCAATATTGTGACTCTCCACTGAACAGACTCTGCCCAGGATTGTTAACATTAGAATAGACAACCTAGCAATGATGATAATGGTTTGCAATGATGATGTTATTTATGCGCACAGACTTGAAGAAATTCTGACATGCAAAAGTCTGCATGTTAATCTGCTGCATGCTTTTCTAATTCATTACCTTTCTTCCATTATTTCTCTAATAGCAGCGACATTAGGACCAGCTCCTAGGTGAGTATAGAAAGGCCCCTCGTCTTTTTCAATTATCTGTTCTGTTTAGAACAAAAAAGAAATAAAAAGATTAATAGATATGTTTTAAAAGTTTTATACCACATAGCTTTGGTATAATCTATACTGTATATCTAAATATTCAAGGTGAAGGGTGAGGACAGATAAAATATCTGTAAGGTTTGGTAATACTTTCTGTTCTACAGCATGATGTTTCTTAACAACATATCTAAAGGATTCCAAACTGGGGAAGCCTAGCCTTTCTGAATAAACTATAACGAATAGGCAACATTTATAGTATTTATTTTGTAAACTATAGCAATCAAAACTTACCCACACAGCTACATGAAGGAAAATCGTACTGAGTTTTGACAGGTGTATCCAGCAAGTTTTTTAAAGGTGTATCTAGTAATGAAGAAGGCGACTCTAAGAAATTATTGAGCATGGTTCCAGCACTTCTTTTGGTTGGTGTTTTTTCATTAGGATGAATGGCTTGTTGATCTAAAGAGATGGCATGGCTGTTGAAATCTGCACCATTACAACTCCTTGTCAGAATAGTAATGGGCCCTGCAGCCTCAATTTTCACATGTTTGGGTGATTTGATAGTAAGGGACTTGTGATCAAAAGGTGTTTTGACCTGAATCTGTTTCAACTGATGCTCCATGGTTTCAATGATACTCTTTTGTTGCATGTTCTCACAACCAAAGTGCTGAACCTCTTGTTTAATTGTTTTCTTCCATGGTTTGTTTTCCAACTGTCCAACTGGTAGAGGAAGGCAAGCATTCACCTTTGTGCCAGTTTCAGTTTTGATAGATTTGAAGCCCATAGCTTGACATGACTCAGATTTATTTTGGTTAGCTTGTTTATTCAAAATATGCCATCTAATAGCAGCACGCTTTTGAAAATCTTTGTGAGGTTGTGAGGGAAGATAGTGACCATGGCTCTGATCTATTGCATGGGATGCTGCTTGCTGATTGTAGGGTGAGTAATTTTGTTGAATCTGACTAGCTTGTGAGTTATCCACATTGGTAGTCATGTTAGAATATTGTTGGGTTTGCTGGAAGGGCAGCTGTATAAATGAAGTTGGTGGAGATGGAGGTTTTTGTTCCTGAAAGCCCTGGGACAGATCTTGTTTAGGAGTTACACTATTTGGATAATATTCCATGTGCTGCAAGTTGCGAGATATATTTTGAATTAAGGGATCTTCCTTTTTCTCAGAAACCAAGTGCATGTTGTTTGCGCAGGAATGTTTCATTACATTATTTGTCTGGTTATAATGGGAGTTTTTGTTGACTGTATTTGAAATATGGTCCACTCTGGTCTGGGGAATTTGTACTGGGAACTCAATTGATTTGAAGTAATTACTTGCTACTTCAAAGCTCTCTTCTAATTTAAGATGATTTAAGGACGTTCTTTCCCCTTGCTGTTCTTGGCTGTTGCTTGACTGGGGAAAGATTTGGGACACTTTTGTGGTTTTTATTTGTTGTGGAGAGTTCATTGTTACTTGTGAATTATGTGGTGGTTGTATTGGCTGGGTCTGGAGTATTTGGGGCAAAAGTTGTGAATGTATAAATTGGTCATCCTCAAATGGAAGATCTAAATGCTGAGGCTTTAACTGTGCCTCCAATGTCTGTTCAAGGTGGAGTTCAGATTGTGATTGAAGGTGAAAGTGAGTTGAATGTTGTTGCTGATTATTCATCCTTTTGGATTGTGGTGAGTGCTTTTCAAATGGAATTTGCAAATCAGGAGTAAAATGATGAGGTGGTTGTGTTGCCTCCCTTTTGAATAGTGCTGGTATTTGCTCACTGTCTGTAATGTTCTGGTAGCAAGATTGCTCTGTGACTCCTTTTGATTCATTGGAACCTCTAATATATTGTTTTGGATGTGTCGGCTCAATTGAATTTGCCTGGCGTTGAAGCATGGTCCTCAAAAGTGTTTCATTTGATTTTGGAGAAGAATCACTGGGGTGAAAGGGAGAGGAAGTCATTCTCATCCAAGAAGTTTGTGAGTGGGTTTGTGACTGCCCCAAGTGATTTTTCACCAGACCTTTTTCATTATCGAGAGTAGTCTGCTGATTAACCTGACTCAGAAGATGTGGAAAATGTTGCAATTCTTTACTGGTTCCTAATCTTTGTGGATCCTGAATTTTAGACTCCAGTTTGGATTGAATTTCACTAGGATCTTGCTGCTTCATACCCAATATCACTGTACTGAGATCCACATCTGTTTTACTCCCAGTTGCTTGTGAAACCTGAATTTTGTATTGATGACCCTGTTGAGAACTAAGAGTTTGTTGGCAAAAGTCAGACATTGTTTTTCCATGTTCTCTCTGATGATGTGCTTGCCCTCTGTTATTTTCTTCTGTCGAATTGAAAATATTACTAGGATCTTTTGAAGCCTCAATGGAGAGCACACTTTTTATTTCCTGCCCAGGAGAAGGTAGTGCAATAGGGGGTAGATTAAAAGAATCATTCCTGAACACGGGATCTTGTTGGAAGGAAGCACCAGTTTCTTCTCTTGGTTGTGACAAAATCTCTGAGCTACTATGAGTCTTCAGATTGTTGTTAGGATTGAGTGAGAAATCCTGACTGGGAACCTGCCCTGTGTTTTCTGAAACTTCACGGTTGTTTGTAGGTGACTGGTAGGTATTTTCTGACTTTTGCTGCTCTGAGTTCATTACTTCTGAATGATGAAAATTGGAGCTTGCTTGTAAAATCGATCTTTTACTGGAGTTTTCTATATTTTGGACTTCAGTAGCTACAGAAGCCAGTACCTGAGGCAGCTCAGAGTTTGAGGTTTGAGCGGAACTTATCTGCCCTGAGGTATGCAGTAAATGTGATGTGCCACACGTCAACACATTAATAGCCCGAGTGTTTATGGCATTTGTAAAAGATGTAGTTGTCTGCGTTCCACTGAAAACATGTTCTGGATTATACTGAGACAATTTTTTTTCCAGGAATTCACCACGCATGTCTCCCATGGAAGAGGCAGAAACTATAGCACCATTAGGCATTGTAGCTGCCTTGTTCTTATATGCCATGTCAAAGTCCCTGTTGTGGCAGTTACTATTTTCACCCCCTTGTTCATTCTGAATCTGGGGAGCTGGAGAAGATTCTGAAGCACCAGAGTTGCATCTTAAAGACTGTATAAGAACTGAAGCTGTATTTTGTTCTGTTCCAAAATCCACAACATTCTTCTCGCTGCATGAATTAGAAGCACCTGCTTGGTTGCTGACAGCGAATGAGCTACCTTGCTCTCTTTTTGCTTCTTCATCTTGTTTAAGCTTCTTGTTCTGGTGAAGTCCGTACAAAGAAGGATCGCTAAAAGTGCGTTTTATCCCACCATTTTGCAAATACCCGCTGCAATGTTTCTTTTGCTGAAGGAGGTCAGGACTTATCCGACTACTCTCATTCCTTTTTGCAGGAAGCTGCATTCCATAACTGGCCTTCCCATGCAGCCACATATGGTTGCCATTCAGTTCATTGTAGATCTTTTCTGCTGATGTGTTTCCATTATGCAGCTTCACTGACAAAGGCTCTGCTTGGCAAACACGAGAAGAATGTGGAATTAAAAAAGGATTTAAACTATTGCCTTCATCATGATTAGTTCTATCCTGTTCCATCTGGCTTACTGTAGGGCCATCCACGAGGTTATCCTCTTACTGGATCTGAAAAGAAATGGGAGAGAGAGAAAGCCATATTTACTTGGCTATCATAATATTACTTTATCACATCTATAGAGTATGCAAACATGCATGCCCCCAAATAGCTATCTATTGTATATTTGATTTTCAAGGCTCTCTGCTTTGTATATCAAAAATTGTTTCACAGATCACAGTAGAGTGATAGGTAACTTATGAACCCTGGAGGTTCCCATGATTATTCCTCTGCAATTTGACAATATGCTTTTGAAGGGACTTTTTATGGTGAACATGTGATAAGGCAAAGAAACATTGGAATAGGATTCATATATTAGTGCAGAAAATTCTTAAAGTGAACATAAAGATTAAACTAGAAATTTTCCTTCTGGGTTTAATGTAAAGAGAACTGGAAAAAAAATTGGAACTCAGATTTTATATATGGTGACGGCAGCAAGATTGCTCTATGCACAAAAGTGGAAGGATGCCTCAATTCCTACTGTGGATGATTGGTTACAAAAGTTGGTGGAATTGGCAGAGAAAGCCAGATTGATAAAAGATGGCTGTGTTGATAAAAGAAAAGAACATAAGTAGTTTTGTTTCTACTTGGAAACCGCTTCTGGACTTTGTGCTTGAGGTAGAAAAAAATGATATTATGATTTTGGGTTTTACTGATTAGACTGATTTGCCAATACAGAAATGGTTAGTGCTTACCACTATAGAAATGTAAAATGTTGAGATTTGATTTCAATGTCTGATTTTACTGCAACAGAGAGAGTTGGAAGTCAATGCCTTTTGTTTCTTCCCCTCTCCTTTTTCACACGTTTTTCCCTTTCTCTACTGCTGTCCCGTACTATTTGCTTTTGTATTTTCACATTTTATGTTATAAATGAATAAAACTAATATAAAAAAGACAATATTCTTTTCTAATGTTATATGAATAAATAACAAGAAAAATTGAGACTACTTTTTTAAGTCAATGTTTTGATTTTATAATCTATCCACACTCTCATCTGAGAAAATTACATCCATATGTTTAAAAGTATGGCACAAGACACAGAAAGCTTTTGTGTGCATGGTAGATTTCTCTCCACATGTAAAAAAATCATATAACTCTTATTTTCCACTATGGATATCACAGAAAAACGAATTAAAAGGCTATTATTTGCTTATGAACCATAACATACTAGTGAAATCTTGAAATTATGTTTATAAAGAAGAGTGGATGATAATTTATCAATAATAAATAAATAGATAAATAAATGTATCTAGATTTCCCTGTATATTTAACGTGCATTAATGTAATAGGATTTTATTGAGTTTCATTATAATATAAAAATATAGAACAAACGAAAATTAGAATAGAAAAAAAGAAATGGGGAAAGAGAGAAAAAAAGATAAAAACTTCAAAAATTTTTGGGTGCAGTAGATTATAAAATAATACAAGATCAATCCTTTTATTTTACATTTCACAAGATTCCAAGCCATTTCTATAATTACAAAATCATTCTAATCATTGAAACCTAAAATGAAAATGTTTCATTTTTTCATCTTTTAGCAAAAAGTCTATTTGTTTCCAAGGAGAAACAAAGCTAGATAATTTTTTAAATTAAAACAGTCAATTTTGCCATCTCTGCTAACTCTATCACTTTTACCATCCACTCTTTCACTGTGGAAATTACTGTGTCTTTCACACACCTACATTTTAAAATACTTATACAATGTATAGAGTACTTTCTAGATCTTTTTAAACAATGCTACAAAATCTCTAGTCTTCATATTCAAACAATATTTCTGAACAATCCAAGTATAGGATTTGGTGAGGGGGAGAGTAATTTTTGAGATAAGCGATTACTTCTGAGAAAGAGATTATATCTCTATATAATTCTTTAAAATTACTTAAAAATCTGTTTAAATAAAAATCCTTGCTTTTTCTAACCATGAAGAATCATCAGAGAATCAATAGTTCCTCTCAAATAGGTTTCCCAACATGATCAATAAATATGACTTGTTTTTCCTCTGGGTTTTCAGAAGAACCTGCATCTGTTACATTTCAGATGGGCAACGTAACAGCAAAAAGGCAGATGCATATTCCACAAGATCAGATCAGATTGAAGATAATCTTCATGAGAAGGTTCTGAATTTGACAAGGTAGGATCAATCAGGACCTTGGACAGAGTATTGTGGAAAAACTGGCAGGAAAGTACAAAGGTCTTCTGCATTTCACAAACTTGTTGGGCTTCACTCACTTGTGGTTCTAGTAACCAATAGTGGCAGCTGTGCTCTGTATCCATGGGCTCCTAAAGTTTAAGAGAAATGAACTTTACCAATCTGAGAAATATGATTTGGCAACATCTTCTGATCAAAAAAGATTTTAATGTGGAGAATGGGCAAGGCATAGAAATTCCCTGCCATGCAATTTGAAATAAAGAATGTTTGATATGGACTGAAGATCAGAATCAGAATAGAACTGGAAGGGACTCTGGAGGTCTTAGTCCAGCCCCCTGCTCAAGCAGGAGACCCTATATCATTTCAGACAAATGACTTCCAGTCTCTACTTAAAAAAACCCCAGTGATGAAGCACCCACAACTTTTGATGCCAAGCTGTTCCACTGGTTAATTGTCCTCACTGTTAAGAAATTATTCCTTAATTCCAGGTTGCTTCTCTCCTTGATTAGTTTCCATCCATTGTTTCTTGTCAGCCCCCCTGGTGTTTTGGAAAATAAATTGCCCCCTCTTCTTTGTGGCAGCCCCTCAAATACTGGAATACTGTTATAATGTCCCCGTCTAGTCCTTCTTTTTTCTAGACTAGCCATACCCAAATCCTGAAACCATTCTTCATATATTTTAATCTCCATGCCTTTAATCATCTTAGTTGCTCTTCTTTGTACTTTTTCCAAAGTCTCAATATCTTTTTTGTAATGTGGTGACCAAAGCTGAATGCAGTTTTCCAGGTGTGGTCTTACTAAGGATTTATAAAGCAATACTAATACTTCACATGATTTTGATTCTATGCCTCTGTTTATACAACCAAGGATT
>NW_015387192.1:397127-398163 GCF_001527695.2 Protobothrops mucrosquamatus | reverse complement strand
ATATATTTTAATCTCCATGCCTTTAATCATCTTAGTTGCTCTTCTTTGTACTTTTTCCAAAGTCTCAATATCTTTTTTGTAATGTGGTGACCAAAGCTGAATGCAGTTTTCCAGGTGTGGTCTTACTAAGGATTTATAAAGCAATACTAATACTTCACATGATTTTGATTCTATGCCTCTGTTTATACAACCAAGGATTGTATTAGCTTTTTTGGCTGCTGCTGCACACTGCTGACTCATGTTTAAGTGATCGTCCACTAGGACTCCAGGTTTTCTCTCACAGTTACTATTTTTGAGTCAGGTTTCACCTAATCTGAACCTATACCTTTAGTTTTTCCTGCCCAGTTATAAAACCTTGCTTTTCTCCACATTAAATTTCATGTTGTTGGATAGGGCCCATTGTTCAAGTCTGTCAAGATCTTTTTGACTCTGGGCAGTTATTCCTCCTGGTTGGTCCCCATTATCTTGAAGGATGTGGTTGCAGAGCTTTTTCTAGAAATGAAAATCCTAGATCTTCCTTAAAAAGTTCTTTCCTCTCTCATATTCCTTATCCTTTCAACCAAAATACATGGCTAAGAAAGAAGTGAACCAATTATATCTTGATCCATTTCAGTTTGATTTTTTTTTCTGGCTCAGTGTGTTTATGTTTCTCATAGTTGAGGGGAAGAGCTTACAGAAGTAGGCATTTCACTCATTGAGTAATTAATGAGTGGATGGGGTTTTACTTCTCTGCCAATATCTTAGTTCCAATCAGCAGTTTTTGGAAAGAAGACAGTTGTGAGCTTTTAAACAGTCAGGAGGGCAGATAGAAACAGAACTGTTTAGTGGCTTGAGAACAGCACAAAATAAAAATAAAGATGAGTTTAGTGATAGGGGGAATAAACCAAGGCATCAAAAATAGGAGCATTTAAGACAAAAGAAAACCAAGTTATGAATAATAATTACTATTATTCCCAGGAGAGAATGTTTTCCAGTTTTTGCATAAGACCAATAATTCTCAACCTTGACAGCTTTCTTATCTTTGGACTTCAACTCC
>NW_015387192.1:391984-396555 GCF_001527695.2 Protobothrops mucrosquamatus | reverse complement strand
AGCACAAAATAAAAATAAAGATGAGTTTAGTGATAGGGGGAATAAACCAAGGCATCAAAAATAGGAGCATTTAAGACAAAAGAAAACCAAGTTATGAATAATAATTACTATTATTCCCAGGAGAGAATGTTTTCCAGTTTTTGCATAAGACCAATAATTCTCAACCTTGACAGCTTTCTTATCTTTGGACTTCAACTCCCAGAATTCTGAACAATGGCTGGTCAGAGGATTCTGGGAGTCAAAGTACACAGATATGGAAGGTGCAAAACAGTGGCCTAGAATATGCAAATTATGACCATTGTATTTAACTTCATTGAGTTTCAACTTTATAACTAAGCATATCTTTTTAGACTCATGTTTTTATGAAATACAAATCATCAAGTTAAAAAAAAAATCATTGGCACAAATGGAAGCACTTCTAATTGACAGGGAATTGACTTCACTTTTAACAATAGTTTGATTACATTTCCTGTATTAAAAGCTGCAAGGTGTATTTTGAAAACATTCACTTACTTTTCTTTTTATTCATGTAATTTTTCATTAATTTACATTTGATTCTTATTTGCATGATAAGCTTACATTTGGGAGTAATCCCATTTTGAAAATTTTCTTCGTAGGTGAACAAGAGGACTAATACGTTGGATCAGCTTACTGCTAATCAAATGTTTAAAACATCTGAGTTACGGCAAGAGGCATATGGACTGCAAAATAGCAATATAGTTGATTTGTACTTTAAATAAAAATAAAATTGTGTTGTTAAGATAAATATTATTTTGAATATTACTTTTTCATTTTCTGTATATTGAATCAAGATAAATAGATAGAATGATGAAGAGATATCATCTCTGTGCTAAATTAAAGGACTTGTTTATGAACAAGAAGATAAATATAAGGGGTATAATAGGAACCTGATGGAACTGAGATAATGAATAGAATACAGTAATTCTTGGATACAAATTATATGAGAACTGCAAACTACAGTAGGGTTTTGTTCTTTATATTAAGGAGGGCATAAATTCTAGCAAACTTTGGAAGAACAGATTATTCCATAGAATTACCATGGGTAGCAATATTGTACATAAATGTAAATTACAACTTGTGAACATAGGACATTCTTAAATTGGTGAAAGAAATCAGAGGGGCATATTGTACTAAAATGGGCCTTAGTCTGATCTAGCAAGCTTTGATTATTTTAAAATTTAATTATTGATTTTGTTTACTGAACTTGAGTATGTTTATAAAAACATTATTTATGGATTTCCCAAATCTACCAATAGAGATGAACTAAAGTTCTGGGAGCTGCTGATGACCCATAGATATTTGATAGGAACCTTGAACCTGGGAGAGGGATGATAGAGCTTGTGGGTTGATTTCGTCATAAATACGAGCCATTTGCCAAGCATCTGAATTTTGATCATACAACCATGGGGATGCTGCAATGGTCATAAGTGTGGAAAAACGGTCATAAGTCACTTTTTCAGTGCTGTTATAACTTTGAACAGTCACTAAATGAACTGTTGTAAGTTGAGAACAACTGTACTAATAAAATATTTCAATTTTAATTTACCTTAATAAACATTTTAGCACTTGGTTTTGAATAAAAGTAGAGTTTAATGCTTCCTTTTCCTTTAGGAATATTCTGAAACTACTGAAAATAAAGTGTTAAGGAAGGGAACTGGCTAGGATGAATTCTAAAAGGGAAAAAAAATCCCTACCTCTTGTCTTTTTATTTTTCTTTCAGCATTTGATTAGCTTTGCACAACTATGGTATACATTCCTATAAAATAACTGCTTAGCAAGAAGAGAATTAGGTGGGAGAAAGCCCCATTAACTACACTCAAAAGAAATAATAGCATTGGCTGAGGGCCAAAACGAAAAATGGGCAACAATCAGGAAAAAACAAAATCCTATTTAATTCCCCTTCCTCCATAAACATGGTAATATACATTTATCTGTACAAATCAGAGAACAGTAAATGATAGAGTGGAAGGCAGTGCTGCATAATGAGGCCACAAATAATCCATATTGCATTGTGGTTCTTTTTTCTTTCTTTTTTTTAAAAGAATAAATTGTATCTTTTCTAAGCAAGCTGTCTACTGTTGCAGTTTACTTTTCACTCTGTTCGGTAATTGTACTTGAGCTGAGACACTTAGCCACTTTACTATGGTGGGTTTTTTCCCCCCACCAGCCATTATGTATTAGAAATTCAGGGCACATCAGTAGCATCTGCGAAACAATTATTGCATCTAGGACCAACTCTGCAGTCTAATCCATCATAATTATGACTGGCCTCCTTGAAGATGTCATGATGCATGACTTACAACAGCACATTAGTATGCAAATGACTGAGAATCTTATTTGTCCAATATGCATTTTAAGAATTCTACTCCCATCAATGGATGCTTTGAGACATGAGGAAATGCTGGTATAATATTTTTTCATATGAGGCATAAACTATAAATAACAAGAGAGGCACCTATTTCTGCAGCTTTGCAAAAGAATCTTTTCATCCATCTTCCTTCAGTCTTAAAAAATGTACCTTTACACCTTATAACAGGTAGCACATTAGCAAATATGCCAAGACCTCCTTCAAACAGGTGAGCCATAAATTGTGGTTATCATTGTTTCATCTGACTTCCAGAAAAGTTTTTCTTTGAGGGCTCACCATTTTTTCTGAGACAGTGAAAAAAAGGGACAACATATTATGCCAATAAATACTATCTGACAAGACCCCAGCTATTAGCTAGAGGGTTTAGAAATAGGGAAGTTTACTATTTATTTTCTCTGCTCTAAAATCAAATTACATAGTAGATACAATCATATCAATTTTTGTATTTATTGCTTTTTTTGCTTTTTTGTTGTATTTTTAACTAGTTATATTGACATTAGGTTAGGGTGATGAGGAAAGCTTAAACTTTTCTGACCAAGTCTTGTCATTGAAGTAGAGTTGCACATGAGCAGCACCAAGTAAGAACATTCTTAGACAAAAATTTTCGCTAGTACACACTCTTTGTTACCTAGTAGTCAAATACTTCTTTGATAGGCACTTTCATCTTCTCACTTTCAAATTATTTACAGTTTGTAAGAATAATTTTAAAGAACTATGTTTTCTCTTATGATCCAAATAGAATGAACTTTTATATTTTTCATAATTCTGATGTTCTTCATTGAATACATTGAACACATTTCTTATTTTGTTTACAAACTACTTAAAATTATTCAGATTATCATCCATGGATCTTAGACCCAGATGCCCTGGAGATCTTCTTCTTCTTTCAGTACTTCCATTATTTTTTAAAAAAATATTTCACTAGGAATTTGTAACACCTTAGCCTATGTGCCTGGAGTTTTAACTCCAATATCTAATGTCAATATCATGCTCCATAATATCATTCATTCATCTCAATTTTCCCATGCCTATAAACACAAACCACAAGATTGGTGCATATAATTTTCTTGAAGTGTTTCTTATTTTCCTTCTGGTTCTTATATCATCATTCATTTCTAAAAAGTATTAGAGAACATGAAAATAATTTAGATGTTATTAAAATAATGAATTTGAATTTAAATTTGAATTTTTGAATTTTATTATATTTATACCCCGCCCTACTCCCGGAGGACTCAGGGCGGCTTACAGCCAGTTTAAAACAACTAATACAATACAAAATACAAAATTTAAAATTTAAGAAAATGATTAAAAATAAATATTTAAATAGGCCGCTTCTACTAAAATTTAGTTAAAACCAATTTAAAATACCCCTAGGCCAGTCCTGCCCGCTGAAACAACCAAGTCTTGAGGGCGCGGCGGAAGGAGGGGAGATCTGGAATCACCCGGATCTCTGGGGGCAGCTCAGTCCAGAGGGGGTGCTCCGACAGAGAAGGCTCTCCCCCTGGGGGTCGCCAGCCGACACTGTCTGGTTGACGGCACCCTGAGGAGGGCCTCTCTGTGGGAGCGTATCGGCCGGTGGGAGGTAATCTGTGGCAGAAGGCGGTCTCGGAGGTAACCAGGTCCAATGCCATGGCGCGCTTTAAAGATGATAATCAACACCTTGAAGCGCACTTGGAAGGCCACAGGCAGCCAGTGCAGCTCGCGCAGCAGCAGCGTTACATGGGAGCGATCACCGCCCGCGTGGCTGCATTCTGGACTAACTGGAGCCTCCGAGTGCTCCTCAAGGGAAGCCCCATGTAGAGAGCATTACAGTAGTCCAGGTGGGAGGTGACAAGAGCATGGGTGACTGTGCGCAAGGCATCCCAGTCCAGAAAAGGCCGCAACTGGTGCACCAGGCGTACCCGGTAAAACGCCCCCCTGGCCACAGCCGTCAACTGGTCGTCCAGTGTCAGCCGTGGATCCAGGAGGACCCCCAAATTGTGCACCCTCTCCAAGGGGGCCAAAGTTTCGCCCCCTATAGTCAGCGATGGAGTCAGCTGACCATACCTGGGAGCCGGCAACCACAGCCACTCAGTCTTGGAAGGGTTGAGCCTGAGTCTGTTTCTCCCCATCCAGACCCGTACGGCCTCCAGACACCGGGCCATCACGTCAAGGGCATCATTGGGGTGGCCTGGGGTGGAAA
>NW_015387192.1:390043-391181 GCF_001527695.2 Protobothrops mucrosquamatus | reverse complement strand
TTGGAAGGGTTGAGCCTGAGTCTGTTTCTCCCCATCCAGACCCGTACGGCCTCCAGACACCGGGCCATCACGTCAAGGGCATCATTGGGGTGGCCTGGGGTGGAAATGTACAGCTGAGTATCATCAGCGTACTGATGGAAATCCACCCCAAAGCCACGGATGATCTCCCCCAGCGGCTTCACATAAATATTGAACAATAGGGGAGCGAGGACCGACCCTTGTGGCACCCCACAAGTTAGGGGCCTTGGGGCCGACCTCTGCCCCCCTGCCAATACAGACTGCGTGCGATCGGTGAGGAAGGAGGAGAACCACCGCATAACCGTGCCTCCCACTCCCAACTCAGCCAGACGCCGCAGCATGATACTGTGGTCCACCGTATCAAAAGCCGCTGAGAGGTCCAAAAGAACTAGGACAGAGGAACAGCCCCTGTCCCGGGCCCTCCAGAGATCATTCACCAATGTGACCAATGCCGTTTCCGTGCTGTATCCCGGCCTGAAGCCCGACTGGAGCGGGTCTAGATAGACCGTTTCCTCCAGGTGTCGGGGGAGCTGCCGTGCAACCACACTCTCCACAACCTTCGCCACAAAGCGAAGGTTGGAGACCAGACGATAGTTAGCTAATACATCTGGGTCCAGGGAAGGCTTCTTAAGGAGAGGCCTCACCACCGCTTCCTTCAAGGCTACGGGGAAGACACCCTCCCGCAAAGAAGCGTTTATAATTCCCTGGAGCCAGGCTCGTGTACCCTCCCGGGCAGCCAGTACCAGCCAGGAGGGGCACGGATCCAGTAAACATGTGGTTGCATTCAGTCTCCCGAGAATCCTGTCCACATCCTCAGGAGCTACAGAGTCGAACTCCTCCCATATAACAGTCTCAAGACTTACTCCTGTCTCCTCCCCCGGGGCCACCCAGTCAGAGTCAAGACCTTCTCGGATCCGAGCAACTTTGTCATACAGATATTGAGCAAAATCCTCGGCCCTCCCCCCCAGGGGATCCTCCCCCCCCAACTGGAGGAGGGAGCGAGTCACCCTGAAGAGGGTGGCCGGGCGATTATCTGATGACGCAATGAGGGTGGAGTAGTAATTAAACCTCGCCACCCTCATCGCCACTAGGTAGGATCTAACCTGTATCCTTGCCTGTG
>NW_015387192.1:347923-389425 GCF_001527695.2 Protobothrops mucrosquamatus | reverse complement strand
TGACCTGGCATTGCATAACATCAGCCGGTGATCCCGGGCCCGAGGAACTAAGCTCCCTGGAGACCGAGTGGAGCCCTGAGGACCGGAGCACCTACAAGCTTGTAGACAGCGTGTGTGTGCTCCCCAAACCCGATATGGTCCTCTGCTCCCGCCATATCTGCCCCTCCCACTGACCGTGCTGATCGTACCACCCTCTCTTTGTCCCCCAACCACCTCCCCCACCCCTCCGACGCCGCGTCCCTCGGACAGGCCCGGCCTTGGCCCCAGGGAGGCATCCCCCATGCCCCCCCGACCCTCCCCATACCCCCTAAAAATTTATTAAAACATCCCGCTAGGAAAGCTCTCAACTTCCTCCTCTTCCGAAGCTTAGTAGTTCAGAAATCTGTTTTATCTGACCATGCCATGGAGAGGAAAATAAACTGATTTCATTAAGACATAAAAGTGTGTTTTTAGTGTAAACAGTGTAAAAGTGAAAGAATATGATGGAGATCCCTATGTCCATTCAAATTATATAAAATAATAGTATTATTATAGATGCAAAATATATTTTGCAATTCTTTTGTTCTAACCATACTAAAAGTGTTTTAACTAGGAAATATTCTACATAGTTCTAAATATTATAGCTTTTCTTGTTTTTGTACCATACTTACTTTAAAATGACCCAGTTTGATGTCTTGCACATAGCAGAGATTAAAGTGCTACTCAGTGCATA
This sequence comes from Protobothrops mucrosquamatus, assembly GCF_001527695.2. Taxonomy (NCBI): domain Eukaryota; kingdom Metazoa; phylum Chordata; class Lepidosauria; order Squamata; family Viperidae; genus Protobothrops; species Protobothrops mucrosquamatus. The sequence goes on along the minus strand of NW_015387192.1, from coordinate 388,713 downwards.
TTGAATGTCTTGGGGAATAGAATTGTAATGATGAAAAGAACAATTTAAATAATTTGCTTAGTGAAAAAAAATCTAAATCAAATTATCTCTGAGAAACAACTATCTAACCTCTATTTGAAGACATTCAACAAAGAAGGCCTCATCATCACTCTAAGGATTGATTGCACTGTCCAACAATTTTTTTTACTAATAAGGAGGTGTTTTTATTTTTATTCTTTTTAAATATTCAATTAGAATTCTTAGAGCCATCATTTCCTTCTATGTATGTTCTTATAATATTTTGTCATAATATGTAGTTATATTTTCTTTATTGTGCCTTTAATTTCATTGGCTTACTATGTTTTGACTCCTTTTGTTCACTTTGCATAACACTGTTTATCTTGAAAGAAAATAGTGTGATGGGAATGCATGTATATGCTTTTGAAAATGTCCCAAGAGACTTTATCGGGTATCTATCAGGAAAACTTACAATAAGAGTAGGATTCTGGTGTACTATTTATCACTATTATTCAATTTAACAGAAGTGAAATTAAGAAACATAGTAGTTTAGGGGACTTCAGTTACACACTTGAAGATGTCCTGCCAGGAGGCACTCATGATATCATATCCTGAATGTCAACTATGGTCTTGTCCCATTTGTATCTGGCTGTACTCATTAATCAGATCACATGCTTTATCACATTTTTTATTTCAGGTGTGTGACTATATACTATATATGGAAGAACAGTAGTATTCCATAAAACTACTGAAGACCCTTTTTAGTTAGATTTTACATATTCATAATCCTTATGGGGGAAAGATCAGAGGGCAGGAGCTGATTAAGAAGGTATGGCTCAGGAGACTAATGGATCCGAAAAGGTTTGTTGTTGATTCCTGGCTATTCTTCCTGTTATCAAAAATGGACAATTTTATTCCAATCCCTGCTTGGAATAAAGGAGTGAGCCTGGGTAGATGTAATAATCACTCTTCAGTGTCATTTCCTGGCCTATTGAATAGAGCCATGGAAGTTCCCTAGTTTTCAAATGCATGGAGGCTAGATCTCATTTAGGTGACTAAACAATGATAGAAAGGAAAAGGAAAAAATAATCTGCCACCAATGCAATCTGCAGAGCTGTTTAATACGTTTTCTTTTTTTAATTGTATTTCAGTTTATAGGAAAATAAAGATCTCTCAGTATCCTGAACCACTTATTTTATTTTAAAGATAAAATTATCTGTATCCCTCCATAACTTCTTGCTCACTACTGATGTCCAGCAAATGCATACAGTATATAGTCTTAATTTGCTTAGTTACAATAAATATGATTCTATTTACATAGCCCAAGAACCACCTGTTGTTTACCTAATTCTTGACCTTTTGGGTTTTAAAAAGCAATTGAGAGGGAACTGGCTAAAAGGCTTCTACCAGTAGCTAAGTGTTATTTGGGATATAAAGAGACTTCTGTTGTGACTGAGATGGCTAACAAGATATGAATTGTTATGTTTTAAAAATCATGAATTAAGCATGTTTTAATTATTAATGTATTTGCTGGAAAGACAGAATATAAATCCACTACTGAGATGTAATTAATGGAAAAACATCTAAATTGTATTTTTTCCATGCAATTTCTTTCTTGAATAGAATTGTTCCTTGCATCGTGTTTCATCAATGATGAGATGGCATCAGTAGCATTCAATTTCACTGGTATATGGTGATGTGCCATATTTAACATGGTTTTTAGCTGGAAAAGGAATAGTAGCCTTCTTGGAAGTGTATTAACCACAAGGCTCAACTAATATACAGCATTTATATGCAAATGCAGGAAGAGCTTTCTTTCTCCTTGATAGTCACTTGCAGAGGCAACAGCATTTTCCAGAACACATAAAGGAATACATAAAGAAAAATATAAGGAATACAGAAAGAACAGGTGCCAATCGTTTTATGGGAATGTAGCATACCAAGCACATTTTAAGACAAAGACCAGCAACAGATCTATGGAACCAGACAGAAATGAATCAGTCTGTTCTCAGAAAAAAGCAAATTGAAACAAAACAAAAAGGCAAGATTGGAAATTCTACTCTATTTCCTTGTAAATCTTCATTCTGGAAATATTTACACAACTTCAATTTTTATGATGGTTGTAAAGTTACTTTTTCATCACTGAAATCACAATAATAATCCTTCACAGTTTACTTTAAAGCTTGCTTGCCCTTACAGGTAGTCCTTGTTTACCAACTGTTTGCAGTAACAGTGGGGATTAAAAAGTAAGTTTATGACCAATTCTCACATTTATAATCTTTCTAGGTCTGTAAAGCAAAAAAAAGCTTAAGTAAGATTATAAATACAGTTGCAGTTTCACTTACCAACCATTTTGCCTCATGACTGAGTTGCTTGTCCTAACTGTGGTTACTAAATAAGGGCTACCTGTTTTGGCCTACTGCCTTTAAGGAAAAACAGCCCTTTTGTTGTTGTTAATATTTGCATGCTTGATTGCACAATTTTGTTTTGTGGTTGTGTAGTTCATATGGTGAATCAATGTAGGATGCAATGTGATGTTTGTTCTGCAGCTCGCTTGTCACAGCAGAGTCATTGGGTTGAGAGAGTGGTTGAATTTTGTGTCTAAGGGTAGATTCAGTTTTCTTGCTCCTAGTCTAGCCATTAACTACTACAGCTGAGGGAACATTGCATACAACAATATATGTAGGCAAAGGGGAGAATCCCACATATCCACTCTGCATTTGAATTAAAAGAACACAAAAACGGGCAGAAGACTTTTTATTTCTACTTACCAGTTCCACAGTACTACATCGATTTAACCATTCTGTGCATCTGATGATGCAGCTCATAAAAACCATATCCCTTTTAATGAAATATATTAGTCAGAAAAGGTGCTAGTAAACATCTTGTTTTTGGTCATCACTAAGTAAAGCTTGGAACAAGCATCATAAACCTTTCCTTATTTCCCCATTTTCCTTTTAAAATAACTTTCAAAGCTTTGAAAACAGTCTGCCTGACTATCCTCTCATAGGACATGAATTCACTTGAGTTGGTAATCTTTCAATTACATCCAGTATGTATTTTTAGTTTGTTGAAATAGCACTAAATTACTTCCTCCATTTTTATTATTACGGGCAATATATGAAAAGTTAATGAAAAATGATCCTGTGTCAGTTTTAACACAGAATCCCTTCACACACTGCCAATAGTCAATGTTATTTCACAGTTGGAAAACCTCTGCCTATAACACTGCTGTAACCATTGCTGTGCAGTAGTATTCATGTGCTGAAAATGAACTATTTTTTTAAAAAAAGGGAGGTTGACTTTCTTTTTAACAATGAAGGGACCCCTGTTATACAAAATTATTTTTTAAAGGTGGGTGGAGATTTAGGGCAGCAATTCTGATGAAGTTTTTATAGAATAATAAGTAGACAGAAACTCCTGATTATTTTTTAAAAAAAGAAAGTCATTCAAACAGCTACTTCAAAATTATATGAAAAATAAATAAAGCTGGGTTTTCAGAGGAAGAAATGGCAGACTGAAGACAGTTCCACAAAAAGCAAATAGATCAGCTCTCTGTAATTCCCCTCCAGACAAGGAGAGGACTTAAAACCACCCATAAGAGCTCCAGAAAGTTGCTCCTTGAAAGGAGATTAGCCATCTTGCTCAAACCACAGTTGGTGCCTTTGAGAGGGCCCTGGGTTCGCATACATCCTTTTCTAATCATTTTCAGAAACTGCTAACTGCTTTTCAGCTATTAGAAACCTTTGGATCAACAAGCTTGACAGCACCAGGTGAAGTTTCTTCAATCCTTAGCAAAATAAATTTCACCTACAAGTTTAAGAACTAAAAAAAAAATGGTTTTGGAATAAATAGCAAAAAAGGTATTTGATTTTAAAAAATATTGCCCAGGAAAGATCTGATCTGCTTGCCTGCCTGCCCTTCATCCTGGGAATCTTCTGTGAGACCTGGCTGAGCAGGTAGAGAAGATCTTTAGCAGACCTCTAAAGAGCAGAGCCATTTTTTTCTGGATGGTCTGGAGTGTGGGGGCAGACCATTTATGGTGGGAGACTATTCTAGAGGATGGGGACCATAGAACACAAAGCTCTGTCTGTCAGAACCATGACACTCTTCTTCTGGACTCACCAGCTGAAATTCTTTGGCACATGGGATATGAAGTAGGCTGGAATGAGCGGGGTGGGCTAATCCTATTTGGATAAGATGGTTTCCCAGATATCCTGGACCTGTGCCATAAAGGGTTTTAAAGGTGATGACTAACATTTTGAATTGGACCTGGAAGTAAATTGGCAGCCAGCACAGCTCACATAACAGCAGTGTCACTGGCTGCATTCTATACCAGTTGTAGCTTCCGAAAACTCTTCAACAGTAGGCCCATGTAGAGTGTGTTGCAGTAATTCACCTGGGAGATGAACAGGGCATGAGTGACTGTGTGCAGGACCTCATGATCCAGGAAATTGCACAACAGGCACACAACACAAAGTTGCACAAAGGCTTTCCTTGCCACAACTGCCACCTGCTCTTTGAGTCACAAGTCTAAGAGAACCCCAGATTGTGTATCGGGTCTGTCTGGGGTAGTGCAATCCCATCAAGAACCAAGGATGCTAAACGTCAAGATCCCAAGGCACCTTGAACCTACAGGCACTCCGTCTTGTTGTTTGTTCCCCATCCAAACTCCTGCAGCCTCCAGGCACTTTGAGAGAATAGCTGTAACATCAGCTGGATCACCAGGGATGGAGATGTAAAGTTGGGTACCATCAGCATATTAATGATACATTATGGTGTTGGATGATCTGACTCACTCACTTAAAAAGGAGCAGAGAGCACTGGATCCTGTGGCAGGCCACAAAGGAGTGGCCATAACCTGGACCTCTCACTCTCTATCAACACTGATTATGACTGGCCTTGAAGAAATTAGCTGAACCAGTGGAAAATTGTACCACTCAGCCCAGCTCCCACAACTAGCCCAAAAGAATGTGATGGTCAAGAATAGCCAAGGATAGATGCAATATCCCATCTTGCTCCCATCAAAGATCATCTACAAGCGTGACCAATGCTAACTCTATCCCATAACTGGGCCTGAAACCTGGCAGGAACAGCGTCTCATATCTGGAAACCTGAGAAGTGTGGCCCCTGAAGGCCAAAAGAGATTCCCAAATGTCAACTGCTACTCTCCTTCCTTTGCCCTGGGACCTTGGCTGGTGCCAAACCTTAAACCCAGTTGGACTCATCTCCAAAAGGGGAACAGCCCCTCTGGTGTTGGCCAGGTCTTGTTCCTCCCCAATAAGGTCACAAATGAAGGGTGCCTTGTAACTATGTTAATAGCTTAAATAAAAGGCTCGCATTCATTAGTCAAATATTAAATCTTTTAAATTAGTTATTGTTATTACCAACAATTCCCAGTGAGATTAGCAGAGGTTGTAGTCTAAATGTCACAATATTCCTAGCCAACAGCTTAATATTTTTTGGTCTTTTTCCTACATTTAATGAGTTCATATTACTGTCTTATTCCAATAGAATTCTCTTTTTTGATTGGGCAGGATCTTCCCCTTACAAACTGTCTGACACCTCTCAATTCATTTTCAATTTTCAGAAGGCATCAATGGTAGCTAGCTTTTATTTCTTCATTTTTCTTTCTCAGGTTAACTAAGTAGTTATTGATCTGCTACCGGGAAAATTTGTTGGGGACTCTCCCTTTAACTGCCCCACAAACGTCCTCTTGCTCATTTACAGAAAGTAAATTTAGTTTCACTTCTACAATGAACTTTTACAGCCCCTTTTTACTCAGCAGGAAGCTGTCAGTCACCAAAAATGGATTATCACTGACTGTCAGTTCCCTCCACACATGTATCTTGATGTAGATGCTAGGGCTCCTTGGCTCCCTTAACTGATTCCTCTTTGGTGGCCCCAAAAGATATTAATCCTCCTATTGATCCAGTCAAGTGTTGTAGAAGAAAGTCTAAAATATACACAGACACACACATGGACACACACACTTATTTATACACTTGTGTACTTCTAATTATATCCTACATTCTTTTCCTGTTCTAGCTAATCTTCTCTAAGAAATCTCAACTCTTCTGAACAAAGAGATCTAACAGGAAATCCATTCCATTAGAACATATACTCTACATCTACACACACATGCACACACACACATACACACAAACAGAGAGGGAGAGGGAGAGGGAGAGGGAGAGGGAGGGAGGGAGGGAGGGAGAGAGAGAGAGAGAGAGAGAGAGAGAGAGAGAGAGAGAGAGAGAGAGAGAGAGAGAGAGTTCAATTGGATTTCTCTAATGGAGAATATTGATTAAATCACTTAAGTCTTAAATCTGGGTTTTCTCCATTAGATAGTTAAACAGTAAGAAACTGACTTTCAAAACTGAGTTTAAATCTTCATTGCTCATAGACGTTATCTATATGCTTAATTGACCACACACATACACACACACGCCCTTTTTAACACAAAATTTTACTCTTTTTTTAAAAAAAGAAAAGGATACTAGGGTGAACCTAATAGCAGATGCATGAAATCTCTCCTATATGATTGTTGCTAATTTTTAATTGCCCATTTTAAAATGGTTTGAATGTCAATGCAAAATATTTCAAAAGACACTAAATATTTCCAAGGTTGGGTTTTTTTTTTAATAATTCAATTCATTACAAACATTTACTTAATGAAAGATTTTTAAAGTAAACAGTACTGGTGCTTTTTATTTCAACTGAATACTTTTACAACCATTATGCTTTGCTGACCAGCTCAGCTTTTTGGAAGTCCAAGACATTCAGTTTTTGCTTATATTCAGTGTTAACCTTAAAACAAGAGTATCCAGCTTTACCTAATCAGATTTGTTACATTTTCTGCTGCTTCCAGTAACTTGATTAAATTTTTCCTATTGGGTAGCATTCTGTTAAGAGTAATTTATCTTCTGTTTTCTCCATCCTCTGAAGGAAAGGTTTTCTGTAAGACAACTTTGTTTGGCAAAGTTCATTTTCCAACAAATGTCTCAGTAAATGAAGTCCCCTAACATTACTTTTTCATGCCTCTTTGCTGGAACCGTGCTCAATAACCCTAACCCTAACCCATATTTTCTCCTTCATTAGGGGGCCATATTAATGATATTTGTATTTGTTCCAACAATACTATTGCTTTTATTCATTTCTCCTCTTATTTTAATCTAGATCAGTGGCTCCCAACCTTTTCTATACCTTGCATCCCTAGAACGCTTCTGATATATTCTCGCACCCCTTACAAATGTTCGAAGTAACAGCAATGAATTATGCATATACACTATAATTTTGAAAACCCAAGTTTTCGCACCCTCTGGAATATTGTTTCGCACCCCAAGGGTTGGGAACCCCTGATCTAGATGCTTCACACATGCTTTAATCCTTTAATCAAAGGATTAAAACGGGACATCAGTGCAAAACTTACTCAAAGCAAAGATCAAAATTAAAAGATTCCTAACAAATGACTATCCTGGTTTAGGATTTCTAGATTAGCCTAGAGAGCACTGACCAGGCACGAACCTGTTTCAGCAACAGGTTTCACATAATACTCCAAATAATCTGGCGGCCAAACATATCCACAAATCCAAGCTAACTTGCTTGTGTTAATTACAATGTCCATATACCCTCCGGTCCACTGAAAATAAACCTCTTTATATATTCGCTACAGACAAGTATGTTATTATAATTATTTTAATAAAGAAAGTGTAATGTTTATTTGGAAAATAAGCCAATATATTGGAAGAGGAGAAAAGAGATAGGAAAGATGTGATTATCTGTAGCAATAAGAAACAAAACTAGAAAAGAGCCCAGAGTTACTTTACAGAGTGAGATGGGCAGCATATTAAACAAACAAACAAATAAAACACTTCAGAAATTACAGCTGTTTCACTTACTGTTACTGTTGAAGACATCTTATATTATGTTGTGCTCCATCAGCATTGCAATATTCTCCAATGTTTGATCTGGTAATCGCATTTATAATTTTGAGAAATTACTCTAGGCATTTTTGCAAGTTGGATGTAGGGATGGAAATAGTCCCCTTTCCCAAAATAAATCCATGAGGGATAAAGTCATAAATGTCCCCAAATTTACTTATAATTTCTCCCTACTACTGGTATGCCTGCTTAGCTTTATCCTCTTTTTATAGCCATTTACCAAACTGATAGCAGGTGATCTGGAATTCATCTCCAAAGGGATATGGAGGCTGGCATTTTGCTTTACAGCAGACGTGTCAAACACAAGGCCCAGGGGCCGGATGCAGCCCACGAAGTGGTTTCATGTGGCCCGTGAAGCCATCCTGGAAACTGTGAGGGAACGGCCCCCTCTGCCTTGGTCCTGGCCCAAGCCAGCGGGGAGCCAATGTAAAATTTTGTGGTGGCCATCTATGTTGAAACGCATTCAGTCTTAGCTCCATAAGCCCCCCCCCCCCACATGGCCTAAGAGGAACAGTGAGGCTCCTCCAGTAGACCATGCCTTGGCACTTGCCCTGGTCCCACCCCCTTCTGCCAGAGACCCTCAGATCTATCCCACTCCTGCCCAGGCCCCCACAGGCACCCTTGACATGAACAATGTAGAGCTGGCCACACCCACCCAGTAGGCCACACCCACTCCATCCACACTCACCCAGTAGGCCGCACCCACCCTGGCCACACCCACCCGGCCCCCTGAGGGCAATCACAATGCTGATGCGGCCCTCAATGAAATTGAGTTTGACACCCCTGCTTTACAGTATACCAACATTTTTAATTAAAATGTTTAATTTAAATGTTATTTAAATATAAGAAGTCAGGTAGGAGAGAAGGAACTTGGAAACTTCTCAGTCCACTAAGCACTTTAGTGCTGCTGAGCACACTAAGAACTTCAGACTTACTGAACATCAAATAAATAGTGGAAATTTACCTTGCAATGGATCATACTATACTTGCAACAATTCCCTTTAATATTCCTTGATAAATGGAAAAATACAGAATTACAAAATGGAATAAACATTCAAAATTTTCTCCCTTACAGTTCAGAAGCATTTACAAACCCTTACAAAGAATTTTGTTGATATTTCAGATGCTTTAGTTCTACACCAATTTAAACTGATTTATATAGTGTTATCTATTCATTCCCATTCTCTTCCACACTTTGGAGTATAGCTGCAAATATTGCTTACAAAATAACTGGAATTTGTAATGCTCAATTGCACAAAATGAAATAGAATCTCCATTAAAAGAATCTTCCAATATTTGACACCAGTATTGGGGGTTATTTGAAACTCTCAGGGAGAACTAGATTGACTGAGGCTATAGTAAGTACCATTCAATAAATTATGAAAAAGAATCTTCCACCCATAGTTTCCATATTTCTGGCAGTTAGCCAGCAATGTATATATGTCACTGAATAGAAAAACTGTTTTCATGAACGGCATGCATAAACATCTTTAGGGGAGTTCATCAAAAGCCCAGGTGCTGGATTAGTTTAAGCATAATAATTTTAAATGTAGTTTCATTATCCTATCTAAAATGGGAACAATAAATGTGCTCAGTGAAAGATGGAACAGAATGAGATTGTGGAGAAGACGCATCATTCTGACCAATACACATTGAACACACCAATATAGATTTAACACATGTGAACAACTGTGTTAACACAGTGCCTATTTCAAGGGTGGAGGCTGGCAATTCAGAAAATGACAGCATTTTATTCGCTTTTAATCACATTCAGATGCTTATTGCTTTGATTATCTAGCTGCAATCATTCTTCAAAAGAAAAGCATCTCCAAATAAGCATTAACAGTAGCAGGAAATCATGCTTGTAAGCAGGATAACCAAACATTCAAAGCAGAACTGAGCAGCTAATGAATATTGATAAATATGCAGTACAAATAACTAAAAAAAATGTGATGATCAGCATTTTTATCATGCGTCCAAATTGACCCCAATGAACTGAATCACTAGCTGCATAAATAGTGGCAGGTGGCTCCCCCAATAAACGGTTGATATGGTAATAGTGCAATAATTATAATAAAAACAGAAATGAGAAATCTGCATTCTGAGACTAGGAAAGAAACAAAGATACAGATAGTTTCCTAAATGCTCTTATTTTAATTAGTATCTCTTCTATTGGGAAAAACTCATTTAAAGAAATGACTAATTGAATGAACCTCTCTGAGCCAAAATGAATAATGATATTCACCATATCTGTTCTGTGGTCTTTTTTTCTGAATCAGAAAAACAAAAACAAAAAGTAAAAAAAATCAAAAAAATCAAAATAAAAAACAAATGAAATATGTAATATTCTCTAAACGAATTAATCCAAAATTCCACTTTTCCAATTAAAACTCTAACTACATTTTACTATAGTCCCATGGGATTTTTCAATGATACAGAATGTCATTTATTTATTTATTTATTTATTTATTCATATTTATTAACTGCTCAACTCCAATGAACTCTGGGATGTTCTATGGGATGTAAAACTTGAAGTTTGTTAATATTTAGGCACCCTATGCCAGTGGTGGCGAACCTATGGCACGGGTGCCAGAGGCGGCACGCAGAGCCCTCTCTGTGGGCACGCGCGCCATCGCCCCAGTCCTAGGCCTTCAGCTGGGTTTTATAAAACCTTTTCGCTTTAGGCCTCCGCCACCGTGTACAAAAAAAAAAAAAAAGGTTCAATGAGTGAATTTCAACTTCTCGTGGGAAAAAAAAATCTTGCAAAGTTGAAATTGAGTGATTGAACTTTTTAGTCCCACCCAGTCTGCCGTTACCACCACAGCCACGCCCACCCAATTGGCCACACCCACCCAATTGGCCACACCCACCCGGCACTCGATGATGCATAAGTGGATTTTGGGTTGCAGTTTGGGCACTCGGTCTCTAAAAGGTTCGCCATCACTGCCCTATGCTCTTTGAAGCCTGGAAACAATACATCTATTTTAATCAGGTATTTTTCTTCCTAAGGTTATTCTGCTAAAAGAAAAAAGGAAAGAAGACAAGGAGCTTTCTCTCCTAATTTTCATTGGGCTTCAGAAAAACTGCCACCTTTTTGTGAACAAATAATAATAGTCTATTGGCAAAAGTCCCCTATTGGCTGTGAAAGTCAACTTTGAGCCAGTCATTCCCTCTCAGCTCAACCCACCGCACAGGGTGGTTGTTGTGAGGAAAATAGGAAGAGGAAGGCATGTTGGATATGTTCGCCATTTTGAGTTATTTGTAAAAATAATAAAGGTGGGATACAAATAAATAAACTAATACTTACTAAACATTAAGAGTTGGAAGAGTCTCCTCAGTCTCCCAGAGCTGGGAAAGACATTATATGAGAGTGGGAGGGTGGATAACTATAGCATTTACAGCACTTTACAGCACTCTCTGGGTGGTTTGTAATGTCAGCGTTATTTGCATATTGCCTCCAAGAATCTGGGTCCTCATTTTATCAAGAAGGATGGAAGGCTAAGTCAATCTTGAGTCCAGTCAGGATCAAACTTTAGGCTGTGGGTAGAATTTGCTTGCGATACTGCACTTTAACCATTGCACCATCAGAGCTCTGGCTTGACTGGTTCTCTATTGTCATATCCTGGCTTTGCAATGTTATTCCTCTGGATGCTAGGTTGATGCTGACATTATGTATTTCAATATTAAATGAAGAGCAAGCATTTTGCTTGTACATTCAAGATTTTGTGTCTACAACCTCACTGTGATATTTTTCCCCTTAAGTGCCTCTCTGTCAGTATTATTGTGGTGGATTTATTGTATTTGATTTTGTTTATTTTGCTTATTCTGAGATGTAGCCCACCACAAGAACCTCAGGATAGTGAATAACATATAAAGACCATATACAGATTTACTACCTGTGATACAGCCTCTGGATTTTAAGGGAAAATAAAGACATACCTGAACCAAAGAGCTTTGAGAAAGAAATATCTTATTTTGTTTGATATGTATATGTGTGCTTGCAAGAGTTATAATTTTTGCTTTGAATTAGCTTGACATTCCCCTGGAGAGATTTTATTTTTCCTGCAGGTTGCTTTCTAAGCAAGACGTACTGTAAATCAAGAGCCATTGATCAATGGTACAAAAGCGATGTCCTGAAATAAACATGTAACAAGGAAACTGGAAAAAAGTATCACTATCTGGTCATCGATTGTGTTTTGTGCTATCTAGTCCTTATTTGCTAGCATTATCCATAGATACTTGCCTATTCTCTTGTCTTAGACAATGCACACGCAATAGCCTTTCCACTCTAGCTGTAGAAAGACAGCAGAATTCTTAGTCTGAGCACTTTTCCATCCTTACTAAATAAAAAAGATAAAGAGGATAGCCATAATATTTGGTTGTCCCTCCCTGCTTAAGAAACCCTCCAATAATCTCTAGGCTTGGGCTCCCTGCTTTTAAGAAGCAATGAAACAGAACAGAAAGTGGGACAACAATGTCATCCTATGTTCTACCAGATTGACCTAAAAGGATGAAGTTAAGGTGAAAAACAAGGTGTGTGTGTGTGTGTGTGTGTGTGTGTGTGGATAGATAGATAGATAGATAGATAGATAGATAGATAGATAGATAGATAGATAGATAGATAGATAGATAGATAGATAGATAGATAAAAAGTTGGAGAACACAAGTAAAACCATAGGTAGTAAATTTAAATTCACAAATAACTCAATGGGAATCTCTAGCCTTTTGTAGTATGACAAAATACAAATATAGCTCTGTTAATATGCTACTACATGTGAAAGAATTCCACATTAGTCCTATCTCTGACAATGTTGCTCAGATCATGCCAGCAACCTGTAGTCAATTGTACATTCAGCATGGCTATCTACAGGAAGAAAGCTTCATGCCTACACAGGAGTTGGCTTCCATGTTTGCCAAGAGTCTGCATGACTGAGCAACATCAGTGGAAGGGGGAGGATTTTCCAGAGAACAAATTGGTGAGCAGACATAAAACAGTAATGCATGAAACAGTGATGCATGAACGGAGCTTATGTTTACTGAAATAGTAGTTTACAATTACAGCCTCCAGTTTATAGTTGCTCAGCACACATAAGAATGAAGCTATATGAATTAAAACCTAAGCAGAAAAATCAGTGCCTATTTTAAAACAGCAGTAATGTACTGTAGAGAAAAGTAGCATAAGAACATTAAATTGAGGAAGGCTGGACAAATGTGGCAAAAAATATGCCATCTGTAATTGATACATAAATTTGTTCAAAATCAGACTGCAGCCTGACTGCAGGGTGATTTATTAAACAGAAGTCTGGAAAAAAGCCTACCAAGTTCACATAAGGACAGAGGATAGTATGCATCATGACCAAACATGATAAATGAGTTCATGTGCTATCAACTGGAAGGTCAGTAGTAACGTAAATAACCTCTTTGAACACAAGAAATTTGTGTTGCAGCTCTCAAGTCCTTTCTAAGAAATGCATTTAGTATGAGAGCTTAGGAAGCTTCTCACATGATGAGCTGTATAGGCCCCTAGCCGAGTGTTGTCTACAAAAGTTCTGCTAAGACTTTAGGCAGAGTGTTTTCCATTCCGTATTTTAACTGGAGATGTCACAAAATGTGTCTAGAGGATTCTGCATTTAATTAAAGTATGTCAACTACTTAATGTGCTTCCCACAAAAGTAACTTCCATAATCAAAATAAATATTTATGCTGAAAACAGAAGTAGAGAGAAATCTGTCTATCTCTTTAGAACCAAGCAACAGATAAAAAATAGTGAACACGACTGTGTGTGTTTTGGCATTCAGAAAAGGGTCCAGAAATATACAGTACATGAGGAAACATTTATGAGCCAGCTCATCTTTGAAATCATGTCTAAGCGCAAATGATCCAAAGTGCTTGTTTCAAGTACCATTTAGTTAGTGGATAATTCTGATTTCTGCAAAGTCAATTGAACTGGCCAGAGTGCTTTATCTTAATTCCAGAAGAACATGCTGATATGATCTGTATTACTCAATTTTCATAGGATGAAGGGGTAGGACTCATCCTTTCTGAGATATACAGGTAGTCCTTGATTTATGACCATAATTGAGCCTGGTAATTACTGTTGTAAGTTTTGATGGGCATAAAACAGGCCGACATATCATGACCTGATCTGTTGACCTTTTTTTCTGGCAGTTGTTAAATCACTGAAGTCGTTAAGCAAATGCTGTAGTCATTAAGCAAATCCGTTGCTCACTATGGGCTTTTTTTTTTGCCAGAAACAATCATAAATTGTGGTCACCTAACTATGGGATCTTGCAAATGGCCGCAAATATGAGCCAGTTGCTGAGTGCACAAAAGACAGGGGCTGGAAATGGGGGCAGCCATCATAACTTTGGAACCAGGTCATAAATAGCTATTGGGTGGGTCCACTATGTGACCACTCATAAGCTGAGGACTACCTCTATTGAATATACCTAGAAAAATAGTAGTCTTGAAATATTATAGGGAACCATTCTCCTTCAACAAGTACCAGGTCTGGTTATAAGTATGAACATTCAGAGACTATATATGTGGTGAAATGTAGTCTGGATTCCCAGGAGGAAAGGTTGCATTCCAGAGGGCAAAGAGGCAGGAAAGCATGAAAAGTTTGGTCAGAAGAAAGAGAGTCAAGAAGATTCTCTAAGTACCCTTATAGTGATGAAAACGGTTGCTTTAGTTTGGCGAAATTTCTGTCTATAGGTAAGGAACAAAAAATGAAACTGCTCAGAAGTAATTCCACATATCTTTCTTGGTTTTGCGGTCTTGACAATATCTTATGTTAAGATGTAGATATAATTGAGATATATGATATCTTCTCAATATCAAACAATTTCTCCACCCTGTCAAGGAAGATTAAAACAATCTTTCCCCCTGGTCTTTTGGAATTTTCCAGCAGGTTTAACTGATAATTTTGATGTAGCCTAAATGCTACTTTGGAAGGACATAAGGTCCAGGTTCTCAATGCTATTAAACACAAATGTTCGCAATTCACCTACATTAGATTCTTGCTGTTCAAGGGAATGGAGGCAAAGGAGCACAAGTGTAAATTATTAAAGCTGAAATGTGGCCAAATACTAAGAAATGTCCACCGATCTTATTCTATGGCAGTAATGATACCTTATGCCACTTTTAACCTCTGAATCAGATGGAGCTTTTATTAAAGACAGAAGAAAGCATTTTTGGAATAGGACCTCAAAATCCAAGAAATTTGGAGGGTATTTTTCAAATAAATTTGTTTACATTTATGCCATTTTTACAAATGAAAAAGAGGTGAATATGACCAAATTACCATTGCAAGAAAAGATAATCTGTCTTAGGAAGTCACAATGGTGTTTTTAAAGAAGCCTAATTTAAATAAAGTGATTTTGGATAATTATCATCCAATTTAAAAATGTTGCTACTGTAAAGTAACATCTTAATTCCAGATGAAATTGGATGGTGCTGGTAATCTAGGTTTGGACCTGGTTTTCAGATAGAAACAATAGAGGATGTGGAAAATGAACTGGTTCTCCTCAACCCCACTTGCATTTTTCCAGAATTTAATGCAGTGACTCTGCAATACTATTCAACAATATTGGCTAAAGTACTAGCAAAACAGAGATGATTCTTAGCTCTGCCTCATGTATACAATTTTTGGATAGATAAGGAGTAATTGTAGCTTAATTTACACAAGGCAGCTATTTTGCATATCTGGCAATCTCCTGAATTGAAAAAAAAAGTTGTTACTGTTCTTTGTACATCTACAACACAAGGTCTTCTTACTTGGCTACAACAAAAAATGGTTATATTGGCAAGTACTGTATAAGTGAGAGATCACTTTATACATAATTGCCCTGGACTTTAGGGATGAACAATTGAGGATTTATCAACTCCCTTTGGATCTTAAAACAAAACAAAATGCTCATTCTTGCTGCTTTTTTTCTTATTTGTTGACTACTGGTTTTATCTGTAACCGTTGTTCTTAGCTGAACATTACTGAGGTACATTCCCTTCCCCAAAAATCTTTCAGGTAGCAAAATGACTATTTGGGGGAAAACAGAGGATATGAAGACCTAATCTAATGAGAAATACATGCCACATTCCAAGCATACCATTTTTTTCCCAATCTCTCACCAAGAACATGATGAAAGTTCATCCTTTAAGACAAATTAAGAAAACAGGACTTACTGAACACGGGTAAAGGGTGGAAAAAGGGAAGCAAGCTCTGCTCTTTTTTAAGTGAGCATTAACAGAGCATTTTCTTATTATGTTCTGAGTTTTCTTTAAAACATCTTTCTTTGGCTGGTTCTGCTTTTGTAAATATCAAATCTCAGCCATTTTAATAATCTTCTTCCAAAAAATTAAGCATAGGTGAGCATTTTGTTCTTTTTAATTGGAATAGAGATTCATGAATCATTTTTCCATTCAAATCAAAATCTGCACTCTTAAAAATATCTATGCCTCTATTAGCAGTTCCCTAAAGGAATACAGAGCAAGAAAAACCAGTTGAGAGTTTAACTGTTACTTGCAAAATCATATCTAGATTTCAGTTCTTATCAAGCAAGTTGTTATATTACCTCACAAACATGCTGCCAAAATAAAAGTCCCAAACATACATCAAAATGCTCTTAATCTCTTCTCTGACAAGACAATAACTGCTATTCTTTTATTTTTAATATTGCAAAAACGTAAGATATCTTAAGATATCTACTAAGCTGGTTGTTAAATGAATCTGGCTAACCCATTGACTTTGCCTGTCAGAAGGCCACGAAAGGTGATCACATGACTCTGGGACACTGCAACTGTCATAAATATGAACCAGTTGGCAAGCATCTGAATTTTGATCACGTGATCATGGGGATACTGCAAAGGTCGTAACTCTGAAAAACAGTCATAAGTCACTTTTTTTCAGTGCCACTGTAACTTTGAACGGTCACTAAATGAACTGTTTTAAATCAGGGACTACCTGTACTTCTCTTCTGAAAATGTGTTAAGACTGCTTCATGAAAAGAATGGGTTCTATGCTTTTGAGATATAATTGCAAATTGCCTATTAAGAGTTCTTATTCTAATATTCAGGCCACAAAGCTAAAATGATAGTTAACAGGTATGAATCTGGAGGGAGAGGAAAGAATCCCTTCTCATGAGACAGAAGTTTGTCAAAAGTGTCAATGACCACTGCTTTAATCTAAAGATCAAGGCACCACCAGAGTTCCACAAATGTGCAAAGTAAGAAAGCCACATTAGCCAAAGGAGGCTCAACACATCACATACATTGTTTCTCTGCGGTCACAAGGGATACTATAATTAGCCTATTCTTTTACCACAGACTTTTACTGCTATTTTATATTATTATTGAAAGTAAGGGCAGACAAGCTTTTTTTCCCCCCACAGTCAAATGAAATTACTGTGAATGAAACGTTGTCAAGTCTACAGACCTTCATCTTTGGGGTACTGCAGGGTTCAATATTCTCCCCCCCCCTTTGTTCAACAACTACTCAGGGGTAGTGAACCTTGGCTTTTTTATGACTCGTGGACTTCAACTCCCAGAATTCCTGAGCCAGCTAAGCTGGCTCAGGAATTCTGGGAATTGAAGTCCACGAGTCATAAAAGAGCCAAGGTTGACTACCCCTGAACTACATGAATCTGCTGAGGAGCTCATCCAGAGCCTGGTATCAGTATCAGTATGGATGATACCCAATTATACATCTCAACCCAGTGCAACATATATGGATACTCCATGCTTCTAATGTATGGAGGTTGTGCAAGTCTGGATGGGAGATGCATCTCCACATTCAAGAACACATTTGGGCAGCTGTGGTCATAAGATCCTTTCTACAGATCCCTCCAGCATGCCAATTGTGCCCATTCCTGATCAGAAGGCCCTTTGGACAGTCACCGCCCTATCACTGCAAGTATGGACTACTGCAATGTGCTATATTTTATGCTGCCCTGGAAAATCACTAGGAAACCGTAGCTAGTTCAGAATGTGCATGCCATAGTAGACCCATGTGACACTTTAAACTGCATTGGTTGCAATTAGCTTTCTGAATGAAATTCAAGATGATGGCTATTACATATAAAGCCTTTTATGGCATAACACTTGGTTAATTGAGGGACTACCTATTTCTGAATAGTTGCACTTCAGGTTCTCTCAATTAAACAGAATCTAGTGGAACCTTAGAAGTATACCTTCAGTTTTACAACACCTGTCTTCTGCATCTACCCCCAGATATGGGGCCAACTGTGGGTATGTTCCAGAAGGCTTTGAAAAGCTGGTTAGTTGTTTTATATGGGTTGGAGTGTGGGTTTTTTTTGTTTTTGAGAGGTGGGGAGGAACATCTCCTTGTTTTTTCATTTTATTGTTCTAGCTTAATTTCAAGTAATTCTCAGTTTATGATCACAATTAGGACCAGAGCTTCTGTCATTAAAGGAGGTGCTTGTTAAGCGAGTCATATTCAATTTTATGACCTTTTGCCACAATTCTAGAGCTGAACACTGGCTTATTAATTGAATCATGCAGTCATTACATGAATCTGGCTTCATTGACTTTGCTTGTCGGAAGCCAGCTTGGAAAGTGAGAAATGTTGATCATGTGACCCCAGCATGCTACAACCCTTGTAAATATATGCTGGTTGCCAAGCACACAAATTTTGATCATGTGACCGTGGGGATGCTGCGATAGTTGTGTGAGTACCAGTCATAAATCACTTTTTTCAGCAGCATCATAACTTTGAACAGTCATTAAATGAATGGTTTTAAGTCAGGGACTACCTGTAGAGTGTACAGTGCCCAGAGTGAGGCATTTTTAAACTTAAGTAAATATTGGAGAATTAGTTTGGTTTAGTGGTTAAGGCACCAGCTAGAAACTGTTCTAGTCCTGTCTTAGGGACATAGACAGTTGGGTGACCCTAGGCCAGTCACTCTGTCTCAGCCCTAGGAAGAAGGCAAGGGCAAACCATGTCCAAACTCTTGCCAAGGAAATCGCAGGGACTGGTCCAGGCAGTCACCAAGAACCAACACTAACTCAAAGGCAGAAAAAAATACCCAGGGGTAGGGGCGGGGGGGTAGCGGTCATTATGAGGGAGAGCCTTTGCCCAAGGGAGACCACTGTGCCTCAGATAGACGGTGTGGAGTCCCTCCTTGTGAAATGGGGGCAAGGGGTTCAAGTGGGCTTGTTGATTATATACCTGGCTCCCTGCTATGTATCAACAGCCCTGCCTGAGCTGGCCGACGTAATAGCCGGGGTGGCGGTTGGAACCCCCAGACTTATGGTCTTGGGGGATTTCAACCTTCCATCAGCGGGCGAGACGTCGGCGGTAGCTCAGGAGTTCTTGGCTTCCATGACGGCCTTGGACTTGACCCAGTTAATTCAGACCCCCACCCACACGGGTGGACACACACTAGATCTGGTTTTTGTCTCTGGCCAGTNAGAGCCTGGTATCAGTATCAGTAGGGATGATACCCAATTATACATCTCAACCCAGTGCAACATATATGGATACTCCATGCTTTTAATGTATGGAGGTTGTGCAAGTCTGGATGGGAGATGCATCTCCACATTCAAGAACATATTTGGGCAGCTGTGGTCATAAGATCCTTTCTACAGATCCCTCCAGCATGCCAATTGTGCCCATTCCTGATCAGAAGGCCCTTTGGACAGTCACCGCCCTATCACTGCAAGTATGGACTACTGCAATGTGCTATATTTTACGCTGCCCTGGAAAATCACTAGGAAACCGTAGCTAGTTCAGAATGTGCATGCCATAGTAGACCCATGTGACACTTTAAACTGCATTGGTTGCAATTAGCTTTCTGAATGAAATTCAAGATGATGGCTATTACATATAAAGCCTTTTATGGCATAACGCTTGGTTATTTGAGGGACTACCTATTTCTGAACAGTTGCACTTCAGGTTCTCTCAATTAAACAGAATCTAGTGGAACCTTAGAAGTATACCTTCATTTTTACAACACCTGTCTTCTGCACCTACCCCCAGATATGGTGCCAACTGTGGGGATGTTCCAGAAGGCTTTGAAAAGCTGGTTAGTTGTTTTATATGGGTTGGAGTGTGGGGTTTTTTTGTTTTTGAGAGGTGGGGAGGAACATCTCCTTGTTTTTTTCATTTTATTGTTCTAGCTTTATCTCAAGTAATCCTCAGTTTATGATCACAATTGGGACCAGAGCTTCCCAATTGTGGAGGTGCTTGTTAAGCGAGTCATATTCAATTTTATGACCTTTTGCCACAATTCTAGAGCCGAACACTGGCTTATTAATTGAA
The DNA here is from genome assembly GCF_001527695.2 of Protobothrops mucrosquamatus. Taxonomy (NCBI): domain Eukaryota; kingdom Metazoa; phylum Chordata; class Lepidosauria; order Squamata; family Viperidae; genus Protobothrops; species Protobothrops mucrosquamatus. Next base: position 368,499 of record NW_015387192.1, on the reverse strand, counting down.
TCATGCAGTCATTACATGAATCTGGCTTCACTGACTTTGCTTGTCGGAAGCCAGCTTGGAAAGTGAGAAATGTTGATCATGTGACCCCAGCATGCTACAACCCTTGTAAATATATGCTGGTTGCCAAGCACACAAATTTTGATCATGTGACCGTGGGGATGCTGCGATAGTTGTGTGAGTACCAGTCATAAATCACTTTTTTCAGCAGCATCATAACTTTGAGCAGTCGTTAAATGAATGGTTTTAAGTCAGGGACTACCTGTAGAGTGTACAGTGCCCAGAGTGAGGCATTTTTAAACTTAAGTAAATATTGGAGAATTAGTTTGGTTTAGTGGTTAAGGCACCAGCTAGAAACTGTTCTAGTCCTGTCTTAGGGACATAGACAGTTGGGTGACCCTAGGCCAGTCACTCTCTCTCAGCCCTAGGAAGAAGGCAAGGGCAAACCACGTCCAAACTCTTGCCAAGAAAATCGCAGGGACTGGTCTAGGCAGTCACCAAGAACCAACACTAACTCAAAGGCAGAAAAAAAATACCCATCCATGGTTGCTGTAAAGATTACCATTATTTTGTACCTTTCAATAAGCAGTACAGTACTGAACCAAATTATTGCTTATCACCAAGATATTTTCTCAACTTGAAGCTCAGTCTTTTAGATCCAGACTATCTCAACCCCAGGACTTCACTCCAGCTTAAAGTTACTAAGCTTCTTTTTCTCTAGGGTTGTCAAGGAAGATTTAAGTGAAGATTTCAGGTATTGACTGGTAACTTCTTCATGAACAACAAAAGCTGTACATCGAGTTGTGACCAGTTCTGTGTTTTTAAAACATAAAAATATGACCGGGGGTTCTGATGCACTGCTTCTTCTTTTCCTTTCTCTCCCTGAATAAGTATGTATGCAGAATTATCCCAGTTACCATATCATACAGCAGCAGCTGAACTGAGCTATTTTTAGAACATATCTTCACTCGCATTTTATGTAGCGTCAAGGAAAACCCGAGCAAAGCTCAGAAATATCAAGGGTCCGGTTCAAGTGCATCCCACTTAAAATAAAGAGACCACCCATGTGATCATACTACCATTATATTCCATCTTATGCTACTACTCAAAGTGTTTGCTTCAAGAGCATTTCAGCTCTTTAGCAAGGAGACAGTCATTATACTAACCACTGCATTCACAGTGCAGTTCCTATAGCAACCATCTTATTAAAGCAGCCATCTGCTTTAAATATTAAACTTTGCAAGCCCATCACTGCTGGCTTTAAAATAATATCACATGTTCATGAAATATTAAAATGGGAAACAAAGGAGTGCATGCAAGAATATCTTTCTTGAATATTTGTAATGTCTGCTGGAATTTCCTGGAATTTGTTTCAGCTCTTTAGAAATGTAAGACCTTTACACAATACCTTTAACAATCACATCTTTTATATTCACAGAGCTGATTTAAGCAATAAAATGGACAAATTTCAAATTGTTTCCCAATGATCTAACTTACTTATGTAGCAACTGTTTGTATTATTCATTGAGGGTTTTTTTCTGTTTAAAATGTGGCAATTTCATTCTTGACATTTCATACTTTTTGATTATTGAAGGCTCCTGTGCATCTTTTCCTACAATTCTAGGAAATTGTATGCTCCAAACCTCAGAAATCAAAGCCCAGGAAAAGGATTCTGCTTTTATATTTTTAGTCCATTCTGCTCCCATCACTCCTTTTCCCATTTCTCTGAAACAAGGTTATCTAAACCTAGATGTTCTTTTCAAAAAGTCAGAAATAAGCTTACTCAAGGACTATTGCAGAGAGAATGAACTATGCAGGACTTTCAGAAGAACAGGTTTATATCCCAGACTGCTAGATTCTAACTACTGAAATATCATCTGTCGGAAGATGGTGCTTTTATTTATAGTTCAAGAACTCAGCAGTCTACGTATGAAAAGCCATCCTCTGAAGCCTTCTAGCATGCTTTCAGATCTGTTCAATGATACCTTTTCTACAGAAAGAAAATTATTGTATAAAACTGGCTTCTAAACATAATCCTTCAATAGCTGCAGCTCACTTCTGTTACAGCAAAAGGACGGATCATTCAAGCTTAAGGTGTGGTTTTGCTAAACCTGCTGGACAAGATTTCTTTCTTTCTTTTTACTGTTTAGATGACAAACCCATGATGACATCTGTATTTATTCTGAGACAGAAATCTAAACTGACACGTAGCAGTTGCTTTTTGCAAATCTAAAAAGATGTATTTTTCCCTCTGAATATTGCCTGAATCCCCTGTTATACTTAGTAGATTATTACTACTAATAGAAAACTACTTCCAAAAATATGGATTACTTCTACATGGGAGCAAGGTGTTTGACTGCTATATCAAGTTATTGTAATTTGGTCCTTGTCAGCCCTGATACAGCAGCCCTGCTTTACATTTTCTGAAGTGTTTCCTGGTAGACTAATATAAGGGGCAGAATCCTCAGACAAATTAATTATTTCATTATAGATGCACTAGGTTGCTACTCAGACTTTCAAACAATGAAGAAGATACCAAATCAAGTATATCCTTGACAGTTTCTCACACATACTGAATAAATAAAAGCCTACATATAGAAATACCCTTCTCTTATCAGTCTATTTTGCACTTAAAGTGAATCTCTTTCCAATGTAGAAATATTCAAATTTAAAATCCCCACTTTCAAGCTCAAGTGACTCAATAAAACACACATAAAAATAGACAACTTGCATCTGCTGCTTGTAAAAAACTGGTCCTACATGTGTCCCTAAATAGCATAACTTTTAAATCTTTTTATTATCTTTAGAGACAATTTATACCTTCATCAAGATTGATGAAATTGTTGAAATGCTGAATATCATTTTAAACACTGCCTCTTTGGAAATCTAGATGTACTAAAATAGCCACACAAGGAAAACAAAAGAGTTGAATCCATGATATATCCTAGACTGAGATCTATTAACTTCAAAAGTACATAGAAAAACTTGCAAATATGTTCTAATGCTACCCAAAAAAATAAAGCCCTTGAAAATTATACCATTCCTCAAAAACAATAAATTGTATTATCAGTGGCATTTGGTCATAATTATTCTAAATGTATGCTTTACAGATTACCTTTATTACAGGAGTTTGACTGTGAAAAGAATAACAGATAAGCTCTATCTGCACTGAATTTTATTGGGTAAAAAGGTTGTACTATATTAATGTACAGTTGATGGATTTTAATATTCTGCTTTTACTGAAATAGTAGTTGTTTTGTTTTCTATTTACCGAGTTGCAACTATGTTGTTTTAAAATAGTACATTACTTCAAAGGCTCTTGAGGTCAGAAGAGTGATGTAAAATACTTCCAGTATTACATGTCTAGCCAGAAATAAGTCTCATTAAGCTCAGTGAAGCTTCCTTCATGGTTCACAATTATAGCCTTCAAACATTTAATTCTGTGCAAATGATTTTGCCTTTATTATTCCTGAATCTTAAGGGACTTTACAACTGTACCTTCAAAACTATTTGATTATGATACTGAACTAATGCTTTAAAATATAGTCTTTTGTAGCAGGGCTCATAGCATTTAAAAATAGATAAATACCATGGGATGCCAGCAATGCATATGCCATTGGTTACCTAATTCATATAAAATAACAGTTGAAACAGTCAACTTATTTTAGCAAATAATCTAAAGGGATCAGCAGAAATTCATCTCCACAGTTTGCATATATTTAAAGACACTGAACACAACAAATCTGAGGAAACGAAAGATATGATAGAGATATTAATTACTAAAACGTATGGAAAATGACAAGAATATTTCATGTTCTGAACTTATCATAGATTTTGCCCTTGAACTTTTCCAGTTTAATATACAATTTCATAAGCTTTTGATAACAGCAGTGCCAACTTTATCTCATAACACTTTATTCTGTTTTTGAATACTTCCATTTAAAGTAAGAGTAAAATGTGTTGCTGATTTTCTTTCAATATATATTCTGAAGCAACTAAAATGAGATACAAGGATGTAATAGAATTGCAAACCATCTACAAACTGTGAATTCATTTGAACGAACATCCAACTTGAAGCTTCCTCTGTCAGTTGTAATGCTAAGCTATAATGATTACATGCATTCATGGTATCAATGACATTCTACCTTCAGAACTTCTAAATTACGGTATAAGTATACCACATTCCTTACAAAACATCATATAATAATGCTTTACACACACTTTATATGGGATACTATATGGATGCTGGACTAATTAAGGGTTCAACATTAGGGCAGTGCAAATCCTTTGAAAAAAGTATTTTGCCAAGGGCAGAAGTCTATACAAAGAACATTTCTTCAAATTAATAAAACAGCCATGCCTTTTTAAAAGCATGCACAGCTGTTTCATAAGCTGCTCCTTGGTTTCTGAATGGGTGTATATGTACATCCCTTTTGCTCTTTAAAGGATCCACACAGTCATATTCAGTGTATATATTTGATTAACTTCAATGACTGTTGTTCATTCAAGGTATGATAATGTTGGGCAACATTTGCATTAGTCATTTACATTTCCCCCTGCATTAATTTTAATCTAATACCATAATAGCTAACACTTATATTTGAAAATCAGTATTAATTTAAACACTACATTTAAGGTTACATCTGAGATGAGCTACAAAACATCTCTAATATTTACTTTTACAATTTACGTTACTTTTACAATTTAAAAGTGGCAAGAAAGAATATGAATTATGTTGCTACAAAAATAACACTGAAAATGTAAAACTGGTTCCAGGAGTGAAAACAAAAATAAAAGTATTATGACAACAAGTTGTTTTTTAATATGCTATAAGAAAAGAAAAATTTGTTATGACTATATCTATACATACAAGAGACCAGCTTTTTTATCATTAACATGGCATTCACAATAAACTTTTAGGATTTTTCACAGCATGTATGGAACCTTAACATATGGCAAATGAGTTGATTAACACCCACTGGTTTCATTATTACCACAGGTTGTGTAAATACTGCATGATTTCCAGTGAGACTTCTAATAACTACATATGATCCTGCACAATATTCAGCATGCTGCACGCAGAGCAAGTCTGTTGCAGATGAAGTCCTTTACATAGCTTGTAGCTTGGGCAAATATTTGCATTTGCAAGCAGCTCTTCCAGTCTTTCTTTTCAAAATACAATTCAAATATCAAATACATTTTAATAACTAAGAAGATCTTTTGAGAAAATGATATTTGTTGCTATAATGCTCACAAAATCACAAAAGCTTACAGTACAATACAGAGAATACATTTATTCCATATTCCTGATGCTTTTGCTTATAACACTGAAAATAGCTGCAAAAAGGAACGTTATCGTGTATCTAATGTGGAGTTTCCCAGGCTCTGCTTTTTTTCTCGTCCAACAGTTTTGCTGAGACTACACCAACATCTGCGATCCAGATCATTGGGTCAGCCTGATACTGTACTTGTTGGCTGTTACATAACCAGCCTTAGGAATTCTGGGATCATGTTTGTAAACATAGCCATGTGCGCGCGGCCACGCTGTCAGATGACAAAATGACCTGGAGCTGTAGCTCTGGAGGTACTCTGACGTGACATGGTTTATGCATCTAAGCTGTCTTTGTCACACAGAATAATGTGAAGTTCTATTAGAGGCCAATGAGTTCTCTTGTCATAGCTGATAAGACGCCGTCAAAAATTTGTCTTAAAAACAACTTTATTTCTAATTCTAAAATGTCGCTAAATTCAAGGAAAGGCTAAGGTCTCTGCTTTCTTCCATTACAATTAGCTTTTTAAAACAATTTGCACTTAGAGAAAGAAGATTAATCCAAAGAAAAACAATCAGACTTATTTAGCAAATAATATAAAAAATATTTTAACAATTATTGGTCAGTTTTAATGTAGCTAATTATAGTCAGTTTGTTGTAACATACAAATGGTCCATTGCTAAATCTCACCTTTCAAGGAAAAAAATAACTTTAAAAAAAGCAATTATAATCAGTACAAATGTTTTACTAATGGCAAACAAACCTGGCAACATTTCTTTAACAAATACAGCAACAAAAGGAACCCTAATTTTTAAAACAACTCAAATATTAGACATTACCTTTTCTATTTTCTTGTATTCTATTTACTAAATGGAAGTGTTTCCAACATTAAAGTTTTTATATCCACCATTTATCTTATAATAGATTAGTGAGATTATCATAGGATTATTTTATTTCAACCTGTTCCACAGGGCTACCCATGGTTTAGTAAAATTTAGTAAAATCTATCTATCTATCTATCTATCTATCTATCTATCTATCTATCTATCTATCTATCTATCTATCTATCTACCTACCTACCTACCTACCTACCTACCTACCCACCTACCTACTTATCTTTGTCTCATTCCATTAGTTTGAAATGTCACAAGCTTAAATGAATGAATAAGTATGTGATTATGCATAGTTACTTTTATTTTATATGTATTTTTTAAAAATATTGTTTTTATGCTTATATATGTGTGCTACCCAGAGTCATATGAATTGGGCATCCTTATAAATTCTCTTTCTCTCTCTCCTCTCTCTCTCTCAATTAAATCTACTGAGCATGAGTAATTTACACCAGCGGTCCCCAACCTTTGCAGCTTGGTGACCTGGCTGGAGGGGGAACGAGGAACTGGGCTGCCAACTTGCACAAGTCAAGCTGCATGTGTGTGCCTGTGTGCTGCCCCATAGCTCACACAGTCTGGTTGCAAATAGACCATGGTCTGGTAATGGGTCATGGCCCAGAGGTTGGGGAGCCCTGATTTAGACTATTTAAATCTGGAACAAGGAAAATCTATAGCCTTCATATCAAGCCAAGTCAAGGACTCTCACTTGTCTCACTCACAGAGCAGCAGTGATCATGTGTTATGATAACAGAGTATAATAAATTAAAAGGGATTTTTTAAACAGTGGTCATTCAATAAAGTTACTTAAAGTGCAGAAAATGTAATAAGCTATTGCATACCTATGTTTGTTTTAATAAATACTTTAAAGAACAATTAAAACTATTACTTTTGGCATAGTTTCAAAATCAAGTCCCACTGAAGGAAGGAGGGTTTTTGAGAATTAAATATATTTATGTGCTTGCATGATGGCTGGTACTAATAGTTCTCTGGGTGTGCCACATAAAATATGTATGGCAAGTTGGTTCAAAAGTATTATAATTTGTGGCTTGTTTAAATAGGAGAAAGCACTGACTGCTTTAATAACTATAAATTGGTACTATCCTGTCTATCCCACTGGCCTTATACACACTAAACATTCTAGCTAAAGAATATAAAGAATCCCAATATAATAATAATAATAATAAAATACAGGCTTTTAATAAGACAGATTACATTCCTGCTTTCCAATATCCATTGCTTTTTTTATTTATAGCATCCAAATATATTGCAGCTCTGGTTAACATACAGTATGCCAATTGGATTGTGCCATACTTTTTACAATCCCCCAAACCAGAATGTACTTATCCTGACTTATATGTGTTTGTAATTGCAGACTTTTTATTAGCCTTTTTGGCAAGCTGAAACAAATATTTACTCACTATGTCACACAATCTCTAGCTTGCACTGCCCAGTTCTGTGTCAAATAGTGACGCTTCTATTTTTGGCTCACCACAGATGACCTTATTGTATGCTACAGAGCCGAGTATCACCAGAACAAGTTTTTGTTTTAAAGGAAGGCAACTTCCCCATCCCCCACCCTCCTAGAATATATATCATCCAGCCTGCATTAAATAAATGATGATTGTGGGCAGTAGCGAACAATACACTAGAAACTGTAGACTACTGCAGACTAATGCTGTTAACCAGTGATACGTTGCGCCTGCCTGGCTATTACACAACAGCTTTTGAGGATTCTGGGAGGGTGTTTGTAAACAGTGTAGCCATGTGCGCAAAGTCCACGTGGTGTCTTTACTCTGCCTGGATCTGAAGAAACGCTGAATAGGGCAAAACAAATACTCAGACCATAGTAGAACAGAGTTAATACATCTTACAATTTTTACAGAAAGGTCAGTCCTGGAAGGTATTTGAATTCTGGAAACACAACAGACATTTTCAATACTAGTTTTGCTGTCCTCACTCTGAAACAAGACCAAACTGAGTACCGATCTTCAATGATTACTAAATGGGTTATATGAAGGCAGACTACAATGCAAATATATCTAATGCCAGAATAGATTAAAAAAAAAAGTAAGCAAAAAATTGCAAGAGTTACCTGTGCTTTGAGGGAGTGGGGATTAAAATTATCAGTTGAAACAAAAAGCCTGGAATTTATTTTATTATTTATTAATGGATAATAGAAATGGATTCTTTACCCTCTTACCAAAAGATTAGTCCTTCAGTGGTGGAAAGATAAATTTATGGGCCCTACTCAGTGGATTGAAGAGCTACTGTAACATTACTTTATGTACAATTTATGTACATGTTGTTTATTACCATAGATTATATATGGGAATTATAATGAAATAAAGTCTGACTTTATTTAAATTGTTGCATCAAATTTTATGTGCAGTACATACATATATGTGTGATAAACTCTTATAGAGATACTTTTGGTTAACATTTTACTTTCTTCTTTGCTAATGTTTTATTAAATAAAGTGTGTTTTTGTGTACACATATTAATTACACTGTGTACATGTATAACAATGATAGCAAAACTTTGAACGTAGTGAGACTAAAAGCTCTGTCCTGTGAGTCAGGCATAAGACATGGGCAGGATAATTAGCAGTTGAATTCAACAGATCTTACTCCCTGATAACTAAAATAAGAATAAAGTTTTATTTTTTCCCAAGAACTGAGTTGTTCCAAAAGATGTTTACAGTAGAACTTTAACACACTAAAGAATATTCAGATTCAGCTGTAGAGTTTATATTTATTTGGGCATATTTGTTTTCAACTAACTTCATTATAAATTGGGATAATTCATAATGGGGATTTTTTTTTTTGTTTAAAGCCATTATTCCTTACAGATAGTCCTCGACTTTTAACCACAATTGAGCCCCAAATTTCTATTGTTAAGCAAAACAATTTTGTCTCATTTTGCAATCTACTTTTACCACAGCTAAATTAATCACTGCAGCTGTTCAGTGAATCGTGTGGTCATTAAGCAAATCTGGCCTCCCCATTGGCTTTGTTTGTTGGGAGCTGGCTGGGAAGGTTACAAATGGTGATCACATGACTCCGGGACAGTGCAATTGTCATAAACGCATGCCAGTTGCCAAGTGCCCGAACCTTGATCATGTGACCATGGGGTTGCTGCAATGGTTGTAAGTGTGAAAGTCATAAGTCACTTTTTCAGTGCCGTTGTAACTTTGGTCGCTAAATGAATGGCTGTAATTCGAGGGTTACCTGTATTTTCTCCACTTCTGTGAAACTAAATGTTGGATTCCTACTTTTCTATCCTCGGGTGTTTTCAGGTTCAATACTCTGGAGAAGGGCTCCTATAACAAATGATTTGTACTTATTTCCCATAAATGCTCCCTGTATATTTTCCATGTTCCAGTTCAACTGAAGCATTGACTACACACATATTTTCAATGGGTTCTGTTCCCTTCCAATATAAGAAGTTTTTGGAGTTATCTTTAAAGTATGGAAAATACAGGCATGGAAATAGGATGATTACTAATCTACCACTTCTATCCAAACCTCTGTATATTATTAACCATTCTTTATTTAATGTTATTGAAAAATAAAACTTCAAAGTATGTTTTCTGCTCAAGGTTCAGACTAAAGTCTTCAAAATTCAATCAGAAAGAGACTGAAAGCTACTCTAGTCCATATCAATATGGGATACAAGAATACATTCAAGAAAATTATTATATATAGCTATAGCCACAATGCCTTTCATCCAAATTTTGCAGCCTGCTTGGCAGCTTACTGTCTAATATATTGTATTAGACCTAAATATCACTGCCATTTGGGATACACTATAGTTTTCTTAAATACCTCAGGCAAATAAACAAAACAATTTACCTCAATTGTAATTACGCCAATAGCAAAGCACTGTATAATATACATTACTGCTGTATTATTACTGACAATAATCATAATATAGACACACGAAAGGCCTACAGTCTGTCAAGACACCTAATCAATTTATTAATGCTTTTCAGGCCACCATCTGTTGAAAAGCAAGACTTAATTTCCTTCTAATGGAGATTCATTCGAACACGGGCAGCGAGATATACTAAGTATTCTAAATGAGTCCATCAGCCTTGTGATTCTATAAAGATGTGCACAAGATCCACTGACTATCAAGTTCTATAGTCCATATTCTCTATGTCAAACAAACTCAGTTATTTCACAACTGTTCAGATACTACAGGCTTACTACAATGAGATAACCTAAAGGGAAACTGTTTACATTACTTGAACAAAAGTGGATGATAATGAAAAAACTCAAAATATGAGGGCAATTCGGAAATAAACCTCTGTTTATCAATGACAGACACTTGCAGATACAGAATTTTTATTATACACACTAGCAAACTACAATATTCCATTACTTTTTGACCTAATCGCCATTCAAATTGAAGCACTTGTCATAACATCTTACAAGGTTTGAAATTCCTTAGTAGTAGTCACTTGGTGCCAAATCTGGGCTATGGGTGTGTGTGTGTGTGTGTGTGTGTGTGTAATCAAAAACATCCCAATGAAACTGCTTCAAAAGTTCTTGGGTGCGTCTTAGCAGTGTGCGGGCATTATCATGAACCAACACACTGGAAGTGTTGCCATAGAAAATCCTGCCAAATGTGAAGAAGCCAAAGGAGTACTGCAAGTGAAGTTCATGGAGCCTGGTTCGACCATCAATTTAGAAGTCAACTGTGAAACGTTACGAAAACTCAGATGAGCCATCCATAACAAGCATTGGGGCATGCTGACTTCCGGTGTGGGGTTGATTCGTGATAATGCCCGCATACCGCGAGATGCACTCAAGAACTTTTGAAGCAGTTCCGTTGGGATGTTTTTGATCAACCCTTCCCCATAGCCCAGATTTGGCGCCAAGTGACTACTACTAAGGAATTTCAAACCTTGTAAGACGTTATGACAAGTGCCTCAATTTGATTATGTTGAAAAGTAATGGAATATTGTAGTTTTCTAATGTGTATAATAAAAATTCTGTATCTGCGAATTGCCCTCGTATAATAGAAAGTTCTGGTTTTGCAGAACTTCGCAAGTTGTATCGTGGCATGCCAGGATAGGAGAGTCTCTTGTTTATAAATCCCTACCAATCAGTGGTAGATAATATCTACCTTAGCCATCTAATACTACTGTATACTGGATATTCCTAACGATATAAGTCCTTATCAAGTAGCTTTCTGTATAGTAGGAGAATCTAGAAAATAGTTTGCCTAAAGTCACAGTTCATAAGTTCATTAGTGTATAAATGGAAGAATCAAATTGGATAGCTCCTCTTTAATATTTCAAATTCTTAGTAACTAATATAGATCAGGACTGACAGATGTTGGTGCTTATCATTCACGCAGCTAAGTTCTGGAAATGGAAAATAGCATCTCAGCTCCAATGCAGAGAAAACACTTTTCAATTCTGTACAATACACAATATAGAATCAGTAATATCAGGACCATTTAAAAATAAATTCTTAACTAAGTAAAATACTGCATATATGCTGTTACCTGCAAGTCTTAATAACAGTAGATATACATATGCAAAAAATCCTTTTAGTTTCTATCTAGTCATATGATTACTGTATTTCTGATTCAGACTGCAGTCAATTTTTTATGATTCATAATGCATCCCACTGCGTTTCAGAACCAGCATATCAAGCAAATTGCCTTTTTGAATGATGTCACAGCTCTAAGAATTGGCAAAATGCATTTGCAGCAATCAGGAAACAGAAATAAATCAATAATTTTATCAAGTTAGACAAATTAATTTGTGACCATAGCCTCATGTTTCTTAGATAATTATCAAGTCTTTTTGAAACTGACCACCTAAAAATGACTCAAAAGTCTTTAAAAGACCAAGAAGGAAACACAGAGTAGAGATATGATTGCACTATTCAAAAAAATTAAAGCAGGGGTGTCCAACTCGATTTCATTGAGGGTTTCATAAGGGTTGTGGTTGACCTTGGGGGGCCAGGGTGGGCGTGGCCGGGGTGGCCATAGTGGGGGTGGGTGTGGCCAACTCAACATTGCTCGTGTTGAGGGGTGCCTGTGGTAGCCCAGGTGGGGCTGGGGGATCCATTGTCTCCAGCTGAGGAAGATGAGACCAGGATGAGTACTATACCCTTGTCCACCAGAGGAGCCTTGCTGTCCCTCTCAGGCCTTGCAGAGGACCCCCAGTGATGCAGGCTGCCCAGAACCCTGGGCAGTGGAGGGCAAGCGCCTAGTCCAGCCTTTCCCAAGGGGGTGGCCAGCTGAGCTTACCTTTTCCTCGAGGCTGCTACTGATTGGCTCGCTCTCCTTGGCCAAGTTGCTCATGGTGTGTGCGGGAAGGCAAAATGTGTGGGTCAGAGGGAGGCCCACTCCCTCTCCCTGTGAAGAGACCCGACTTTGTAACCAAAGCATCCTCAGCGATAGGATGGGAGACCACAAGGAGAGGTCAGGAGGAGGGGACAAGGGGATGGCAAAAGGGCAGCAGGGCTGCTTGTGGCCAAGTGCTAAGGCAGGACTTTCCTCAGACCCTTCCTCTCTCTTATCTTCCTTCCTTCCTTCCTTCCTTCCTTCCTTCCTTCCTTCCTTCCTTCCTTCTTTTCCTTCCTTCTCCCTTTTTCTTCTTTTTCCTTCCCTCTTCATTCTTTCCTTCTTCTTCCTTCCCTTCTTTCCTTCTTTTTCCTTCTTTGCTCTCTTCCCCTCTTTCCTTCTTTTTCTTTGTCATTCCTCTTTCACTTTCTCCTTTCCTGTCCCTTCTTGGATGCTCAAATGCAAAAGGGGAAACTTGCCTCGTAATCAAATGCCACTTTTGCTAGTAGTTTGTGGCCACTTAAAAGACTGAGAACAAACCAGGCTCAGTTTATCCCGTGCTTGCATTTCGTGGGGTCGTCTACAGACAACAGTACAGCAAAATTGTCAAAATGGTGGCTCCCTCCCTCCCTCCCTTCCTTCTCATTCTCATCTCTTTCCTTCCTCCATGCTCAGGAAAGGGTGGCGGGAAGGGGAGAGATTGCCAGCACTGCCAGTGTCCACGCTGCCACTGGCAGTCACTATCCCACATGGGCGGGGTGGTCCTGGTGAAAGGGAAGCCTCATGGCTGCAAGGCTAGGTCAGCAAGCAGGCCATGGAGGTGCTGGTGGGAGGGGTGGTGGTGGCGCTGATCTACAACCATCTACATCCATCAAAGCCAGAACGTGCTCAGCCTTAGATCCATGGGGCAGCCCTGGAATCAGCAAGGAGCTGCCCCACCACCTCGGCCCCACCCCCTGGGTGTGCACGCAGGAGACAACCAGTATCAGTGTCCTGGGTGAAGTCAGCCTGTGGGGCAAGACAGCCAGCAGGAATGCCGGACTCCACCTGCTCACTGTCTCTTGCACACATGCCCAGGGGGCAGGTCGGGGGCACCTGTCGCTAGTTCCAGGGCTGCCCCGTGGATCTAAGGCTGAGCACATTCTGGCTTTGATGGCTGGCACTAGGTTGTAGATCAGTGCCCAGTCAGCCTGGGCTAGGCCAAGGTGCCGTGGGCCGGTCCTTCGCTGTTCCCAGAGCAGGTCCCCGGGCCAGATGGATCACATGGTAGACCAAATCTGGCCCACGAGCCTTGTGTTTGGCATGTCTGTATTAAAGAGATACACAGATGGTCATAAAGTATTACCCCAGACTGGAAACATGGAATAAAGAACTATATAGGAAATCAAATTACACTTTAGATGTGATGAAAACCTTCCTAATACCATAAAAGTCAGACAGCTGAACATGCCACCTGGAAAAGAAGCATTCATTTCACTGGGTGAATTTAAATTGAAGTCGGACAGACATCCATTGTGAAGCTTTAATTGGGATTTTTAAATTAACCAGAGGCCTCCATGACCCTTTCTATGATTATGCAAATATACAGATGGAAATGCTGTAACTTAGAGTTGGCCAGTAATAACCCATATTAAAGTGAGAAAGCTATCCTATAACAATGGAAATCCTAGGGGGAAAAAGTCTGAAGCTATAGCTGAGTGAGGTCATCCAGAGTAATTACAGATATAGTAAATCTAGACTATCTTCACTCACAAAAACATAACTACTAATTTTTGATAGGCCAAAGACTATTTGGCAGTTACTGTTGAGCAGTTTACAGCATTTTGTCATATTTATTTTCAACAAGATTTAATAAGTAGTGTTATATTGCTCAATATAATGATATATATGTAACGGTAGTGGTAATATAGTAGTTGGTATAGCAAAAGCACTTTGACTTATATACTGCTTCATAGTGCCTTACAGCACTCTCTAAGCAGTTTACAGAGTCAGCATAATACCCCAACAATATGGGTCCTCATTTTACCAACACTGGAGGAATGGAGGGCTGAGTCAACCTTGAGATGCTCAGGATCAAACTCCTGGTAGTGGAGGCAGAATTAGCCTGCAATACTGCATTCTAACCACTATGTCACCACAACTCTTCAATATACTTACTTTCATGAAGTAATATAATTTTCTAATTCCAGGGCCGATTTTCACCTGTGTATTGCACATTTGGATGTAACATGAAGGTTTAGAAAGTAACACACTTGAACATAAAATTTTAGCAGAAGAATAAAATATACATGAAATAAATATCAAGAATCTCTATGGTCTTGCTAGGATAGGCATTTTCATGGAGATAATGGTTATTTTTTTTTAAAAAAACTTGATAGAGCAATAAGCTCATCTGTCCAAGAGAGCAAGATCACTATAACTATAAAACATATATAGTTTGTTATCTTTATGAGCTTTCTGTTGTTGGGTTATTTTTAAAGAGTTTAAGGAAAGTAGTATATTTAATAATAGCTAAACCATAAGGAACAAGCCAGTCAACAAATCCATTAATTACATATAGAGATTTGTTTGTAAAAGAATAAGGTTGAAAAGCTGTTCCTGCTGAATTATGAATATGGTTGTCATATAAAAATTATCCTTAAAATAAGAATAATATATAGTATAAAACTTTTTGCGAACATTAATTTTAACAACTTTTTATGCCTGTTTGAATTTCAAACGGGCAACCTATTAAGTTTACATTTCTTCTGTGGTATTTACTGCCAAGAAAACAATTATTCAGACTTTCAAAAGTAATTCTGAATAAAGCAACTTCATGAACTCTCTATAATCATAAAGTAGAAAAGGATTGTGGTCAGAAATTAAAGGCTAGATATATAGTAAAGATAAACTTTAATCAAGTTGTACAGTTTGTACAGTTTGAAGTATTCATTTTATTCAGTAAAATACACATAACTGTGATTTTTTTTGTTTTCAATGGAATCTTAGTGGTAAAAATGTTTTTGACACCAACAATAAAGCTACTACAGTGTAGGAGTCAAGATGTTGTACAAGAACTGGGGAGACCCAGCTCCCTGCAGCTCACTGCATAACTTTGGGCCAGTAACTCCCATTTGGACTATGTCATAGAATTGTTGTTGCTGTGAAGAAAGTGGAAGGGGAATTCCTGAACAATATGTGGGCTATAAAGTGAGTGAGTGAGTGAGTGAGTGAGTGAGTGAATAATAGCAGCAAGCCCAAAGCACATTCATTTGCCAAAACCTTCCTAGCCATGTTGTACAGATATTCTGAATGTCATTTTCCCAATAAATTTGGATAGCGTCAGCTTCAGGATAGTTAAAAATGGAAAAGAAAGATTCACTGACTGCAGCTAGAATTTGCTTAAATCATTATGTTAACCAATGATAAAATTATTGTTTACAATAATAGTTCATGAAGCGCAACATTTTTGGCTTCATGAGCCAGAACATCAAAGCAATAGTTTCATATTGTTCCGGAACAAGAACAGTGCAGTTATCTTATGCTTAGTGGGGAAAAAAAATCATTATTTTTAACCTACCTGGTAAAAAAATATTAACATTTCCAAAAAAGTAGTATATTCCTTTCTTCCCCCAACACACATACATTCTCTCTCTCTCTCTCTCTCTCTCTCTCTCTCTCTCTCTCTCTCTCTCTCTCTCTCTCTCTCTCTCACACACACACGTGTGTGTGTGTGTGTGTAAAATATAAAGTAAAGTAAATATCCTCAAAAAGCTCTGTAAGATGTTTCATACCATGATAAAGCCTTTTCCTATTAAATAAAAGCTTTCAATGGCATTCTGTGATAAGAAGAAAATATTTTAAATTTCTTACATTGATATGTACTGTATACACTAACTGTATATTTGTGTATTCTTTAGGACTTCAAGAACACTGGACTCACCCATTTCAGATGGAGAACATCTGTTTATTTCTTTACAGCCAAGGGCCATATAGATAGTCACAAAATTTGTGCAGGCGCTAATTAAAAACTAGAAGTGTTTGAGGGAAGGGTTCAAAGATGCCATCAAGTATTAGTTTTGGTGGAAAGGCAATAAAAAAGTCATCTCCAAATTAAGAAAAAATAAATTCTCTTAAGATTCCAAACAGAGTGTCTTCTAATCTGTCAACAGAGAACAACAACCAATTGCGCTAAAACTCAAAAGAAACATGAGGAACATGTAGAGGAAGCTTGGGAGGAAATAAGCATGAAAAAACAACTAAAAATTGATGAGCATGTTCTGCCTGAACCCCAGGATTGGACACAGGTTCCTGTCAGTTTAGTTTCAGGTTAAAGCAGAAAACAGTGAGCTGGAAGTAATTATTTTACATGTACATTGGTATTAATATCCAGACATATCTCTATGCAGCCATGCATGTGAAATCCACAACAGTAATTGAGGACATGGACTGTATTGTAATGCACAGGATCATTGTGTATACTGAGTTCAAGTATGATCTTCAATCAATCCTTTCTTCTAACTAAAAAAGGCAGTGTGTGGGCAGAAGCATTCAATATCCAAATATTTGAAAATTTTAACACCTAAGTTTCAAAGAAGCTTGATACATACATTTAACAACATTGTGATCAATTCAGTCATTGATATAGCAGCTCAGTGTACCAAGGGACCATAAACATCTTTCTTCAAAATAGAACTCTGAACACCTATCTATCATTTATATAATTCAAATAAATCTAAGCAACTTCTATTGCTGTTTTTGAGAAAGAAGGGGAAATGCTAATTCTTAAGTTCACAGAATAATTGCCAGCATACTGTAACTGAAACAATCCAATGAGTTTTATCTCAGCCTTTCAAGGGTGTACTCTAAAAAGTTGGCAGCTTGTTAACTTCAAGAAGGATGGCAAAATTGAGAAAGGTGACTTTCAACAGGTAATGTTTTGGGGATATCTGGTGATGTGAATTCCTTTGCCTTTTATCAGCCCTATAACAGACCTTTTGTGATCATTTGTCATCATTAACAACTATCTGCTGAATTTGTTTAACAAATAAGCCCTGTAATGTCCCCCTTCTTCACTGAAGGTGCCATCACAAAATACACATTCAATTAAGCAAATGAATTTACAAGCTACCACTATTCTGTCTTCCCACCCCCTTTCCAATGTGAGCTTGCCATTAAAATGCAAATACAATGGCCTCATTAGCTGACAAACAACAGCCCTGCCTTTCTCTAACACGGGGAGATTTCTCTTCATTTTAAAAATATGAAACAAATCTCTCTCTTACATCGCTTGCCATGTTGTAGTATCAGATTTTGCATCTGCATATGCTCACTGTGGAAAGGGAGGGAGGAAACACTCAAAATGAGATCATTAAGAGTGGATGCGTCTGTAAGCCTCAGTTCAGTTCCCTTCCTTCCTTATCTCCAACCCCCACGAACAGTCACAAAAAGAATACTGTACCCACGATAGAGAGCTGAATCCACGTTTTTTCTCTCCACAAAGCTGACATACACATAAATTAGCTTTGGAGAAAAAAAACTTAGCTCGATTGAAACAATGTTATAAAGGCTTCCATGACAGGTCCGAAGTATCCCTGAAGAGGTGGGTGGCTTGGGGTTCTTTTTCGTGCTAAAATGAAACATTCTGCATCTGAATGGAACATTCCTCGCCAATATTATTCATGATCGAGGTTGTCACGAGGCAATCATTTGCGAGGGACGCGTGTTTCTGTGTTTTTCTGGACTCCACATGGAAACAGGCCAGCAGTTATTATGACAGAATAGTAAAGCCATAATATAGATAATGGAGACGATACTGTTAAATGGAGGGGGGGGGGGAACCCTTATGTTTCCAATTCTCTTTTTCTCTTCTAGGATGGCACCTCAGTTTCCTCAGGCGCGCTGACCTTCTAGTCCTCAAGACTCCACAAATCCCCCTCTTTTCTCCCCTTCGGCCACTTCCCCCCTCCCCTTGCACTGCGCCTGTCTTTGTGTCTGCTTGTCACTCACCGGTAAGCCAAAATGAAGGTGCAGTCATGAAAAATACAAAGCCAGGAGAGAAACGTTTGTATAAATAATAATAAACAAAATCGCCCAGCTATTCTCGCTTTCTGCCCCAGCAAACATAACGCTCAAGATACTTCTCTAGAAAGAGTTCGCTTTCTGCTGAAAGATCACACACCCGCCACTTCAAAAAAAAAACACCCGATAAATTCTGAAAAGTTTTGTCCAGATTAACCCAGCCATTGATTTCCCCGGGGTTTTTTTAAAGCTACCGTCCAAAGTGCTCCCACACACCCCACTTAGGAGACGCTTTCCAGAATAAAGCCAAAAGAGATGGAGAGGTCCGCACGTGTGTGAACGAGAAACATATATTTAAAGGGCGGAGGAAGGGAAAGAAGGCAAAAAAAAAAAAAAAAAAAAAAAGGAGAAGCGCAACTTAAATAAAACGAAGAACTTTCTTAAAATGACATGAGCGGCTTCCCTGGAAACGGACGGAAATAATCAGCCACCCCTCCACGGTTGCGGAGCAGGGCTCAGTCGCAAAGTTCTCAAGGCGACGGCGACGCGGACGGAAAACGGGGGAAGAGAAACGCGCGAGCGAGGAACCTCTTTTAAAACCTTCGCTTTAAAATTCCTACTTGACAGCCACGTTCCTATTTGACACCTGTAATTTTCTCTTCTCTCCTCGGCCCCCCTCCCACCTTTGTACTTAGTACTGCAGGCTTGGAGAGTTGAGTGGGGGGCTTCCCCCCATTTTCCCCCCCAAAACTGCCTTTAAGTCATGCCACAAAGCTCGGCAGATAGCGCAGGGGAAGGGAGAGGCTGAAGAAGGCAGGGTGAATGAGAGAGGGAGAGAGAGAGAGGGAGAGAGAGAGAGGAAGAAAGAACGTGAGAAGAGCTCTGACCTCCTTCGGCAGTCCCTCCGCCTGGTCGACTCCAGCCAAAGCAATCTTGTCCGCCTTCGATCCAATCCTAAAGGGCAGCCATCTTGCTTCCTTCTGCTCCTTTACGAAAGCAGCCTTGCCTCCGCATCAATATTCATAAGGCCGTTTTGACGTCTGTTCTCTCATCACTCGATGAAGCCCCAGCGACGCTCCCACTGCCGGACGTGACTGCCATGCGAACGAGCTCCCAGACCCACCGGGAAGAGGAGGGAGAGGTGGAAGGGGACGACCCGCCGCTTCTGCCGGCTCCGGGGCGGGCGAGAGGCCGGCCCCCACAACTGTCTCCTTGGAGCGGGGGGGGGGGGAAGAGCCCCTTCTGCTGGGCCTACCCAGGGAAAGCCAAGAACTGCTTCCCGGAAAAATCTTTTTTTATGGGGATGGGAATTATTTCACAAACTTGTCCCGTCCAGGGTGCACAGTAGACTCTCTAGTATTGGGGGCGAAGGTTGCAAAGTCGGACTTTGCAAACTTTAGGGCGGAGTAATAGCTTGGAAAGGGAGAAACACCGGGGAGGAGACCGGTCTCCCGAAAACGAGCGCTGGCTGGAGCGCCAGCCGCGGGAGACAGTTGCAAACAAAGGGCTCAAAACAAGGAGCTGTCATTCCTAACAGATGTTGCTTCCTGGTGGGCGGGAGGGGCGCGGGGGACACACGCATCCTCGCTCCCTTGAAGCAGAAGGAAGCTTTCACAATGGCTCGCCGCCGAGCGTCATCCCGCTCGCAAGCCCCGCCCTACAATTTCCATAGTCGGCGCTCATTGGTGGCGAGAGTCTCCGGGAGAACTGGGGGGGGGGGTCTCTTTCAAAGGTTGCCTCGGAACTTCCCCAAAGTTGACGAGGTCTCGCTTAGAGGAGCTCCTTGTGACTTAGTTGCGCCGGTCGAATGGCACACGCGTCCTTTTGTGCCACTTCCCTAATCTCTATACATTCCCCTCCCTCTCCCCCGCCCCCCACTACCCTTGCACGGAAAGCATACCCTTCGCCCAACTTTCTTTCCAAGCCAGTTTTATCGAAAATCTAGCACGAATACTTTCTGGTGAATTTAATAATAATAATAATAATAATAGTAAAGTTGGAAGGGACCTTGAAGGTCATCTAGTCCAACCCCCTGCTCAGGCAGGAAACCCTATACCATTTCGGACAAATGGCTGTCCAGTCTCTTCTTAAAAACTTCCAGTGTTGGAGCATTCAC
>NW_015387192.1:346215-347477 GCF_001527695.2 Protobothrops mucrosquamatus | reverse complement strand
GTATATAGACAGAGTAGCATCGAAACAAAGTAATGGAGATGCACATTGTAACTAGGAATAACTATTATTTTATAAATGGTTGATAAGTGCTCTTTTGAGATTTAATAGATTTACAGCACAATCTCACAATTGCTTATCTGGGAATGCACCTGACCTTTTTCTGAATATATTGATCTAAGGTGTGCTATTAATGCTTTGCTACAGAAGATTATAAGTAATGCCATATACCAGTGATGGCAAACCTTGTAGAGACTGAGTGCCCAAACTGCAACCCAAAACCCACTTATGCATCATCGAGTGCCGGGTGGCTGTGGCCCATTGGGTGGGTGTGGCTGCGGTGGTAACGACAGACTGGGTGGGACTAAAAAGTTCAATGAATCAATTCCAACTTTGCAAGATTGATTGATTGATTGAACCTTTTTTTTTTGCACATGGTGGCGGAGGCCTAAAGCGAAAAGATTTTATAAAACCCAGCTGAAGGCCTATGACTGGGGCGACGGCACGCGTGCCCACAGAGAGGGCTCTGAGTGCCGCCTCTGGCACCCGTGCCATAGGTTCCGCCACCACTGCCATATACAATTACAATAGATTGTATGTTATGTATTATTCTGTAAGGATGGAAAACAGTGGTAGAAAACACGGTGTCCTTCCCATTTTGGACAATCACACAATCCTTTGCGAAGATGAAAATTTCTGGAAAGGGAGCACCACACTGCCTATTCTTCAACTAATCTTTGGACATGGTGGGTTAAAAATGTCAAATCCACGAAAGTTGTTCCAGACTAGGGGTCTTCAAACTTGGCCCTTTTATGACTTGTGGACTTCAACTCCCACAATTTCTCAGACTGCTGAGGAATTCTGGGAGTTGAAGTCCACAAGTCATAAAAGGGCCAAGTTTGAAGACCCCTAGTCTGGAACAACTTTCGTGGATTTGACTCCTGTTCCAGATTATACAAATTCATATTTCTAGGAGTAAGCTTTAATGCATTCTGTGGAGTTTACTTTTTTGACTGACATAAATAGGAAAGTGTAAGCTTTCACTGCTTAGAAGCAGTCCTAACAATAATGACAATGTGTCCTGTAGTAATGTGTTATGTGCCTATAGATTTTTTCAAAAAGTGGTTGCTATGAGATGCAGAATTTCTTCTATTCTGTGTTTTTAAAATCACATATGCTTCAGAAACAGCTTGAATCCTGGTGACTTCAGGAACAGATCTGTACAAATTTCTTGGCAATAATATAGTAGTGGGTTTATTTTTTTT
>NW_015387192.1:340106-344622 GCF_001527695.2 Protobothrops mucrosquamatus | reverse complement strand
TCTTGTCTGTCTGGAATCTTCTTTGGCTTTCTTCCAGCTTGGAAAGAGGCCTTTCCTCCTTTCCTTGCCAATGTTTCTCCATCTATGCCATGACATCTGCTGATCTTTTTTGTGCCTCCCCCCCTCCCATCCACAAAGAAGCAGTTGCTGTGATGTATGTAGCCTGCAATTCATTTTTTTTTAAACATCACATACTTCCTATAAAACATAAGATATAATTTTGTTTTGCTACATAATGAAGGAAAACACATCCACCTATATTCTCTTTTATTTTTGAAAAGCAGAACATGATTGCATTCTTGAAATGCTTATTCTGGAGGTGTGGCCTGGCTATTTTTAAAAAGGTTCTTGTTGTAAGGTTCTTATTGCTTAAGGATTGATAAAGCTACAATAACCCAAATAGCAGGATATTATCTCACAGCAGAAATTAACCCTTGAATACAAAGTGTACATCTTATGCTTTCCTGAAGTAGCTTGACTTCCAGGCTGACTTCGCATATTTCGATTAATATATCTACATTTCCTTCCCACCACACCGTTAGGGACCCTGACATATTATAGAATGAAGTACTTATTCAGACCCTCAAAATAAGAGTTCAATGAAAAGTCTGCCCTACTTATTTCCAAAAAGGACTAATTTGGGTTTAGAGTAGCCTTATGCAGCTTACAAACTAAGGTCTCTTGTTAACACAATATATAATGCATAGAAATATCATGTCATAGCAGAATATAAACTTTGGCCAATCATATCCTTCCATGTTTGAATCATTCAGAAATGCTGACTAATAAGTGAAGATATTCAGTATATTTTAAATATTGCACCATAAATTCAGCTGAAATGATGCCAATGTATCTTGTTAAACACATTCATCCTTTAAAATTTAAATGTATTTCCATTTTTAAAAATTGTTGCCAAGAATGCTTTTATTCAACAGTTGTTAAATATGTCTGTCAGTATCTACTTATGAATCTACTTAGAAAGTCGTGAGGATTAACATCCAAGAAGGGATGTGTAGAACCTCAGCCTAAACTAGTAAAAATTAATAATATGCAATCAATTCTAGAACTTACATCCATAGAAGCTTGCATAGGACTATATCTTAAATTATGTCATTTTGCTTATATGCAGACCAATTATTTTCTATTGAATTAAGAGTCAGGTTACACTATCAAATTAATCAGTAGAATTAACATTAATACTTTACAAATACATATAACAAATATTCTCTTTTGTTTGTTATAAGTATTTGTAAAGTACTAATAATATTAATTCTATTGATTAATTTGATCATGTAAGCTGACTGTTAATTCAATAGCAAATAATTGGTCTGCATGTAAGCAAAATGACATAATTTAAGATATAAGACCTAAAACCAGATGCATTGACAACATCAGCAAATATTGCAGGCCCAGATGGAAAAAGAAAACTCAAGACTTATTGGCTGGAAATATGCAGAAGAGACCTTCATCCTTAGACAAGAGCTAACATAATATAATAAATGTTATATCTCAACCAGTTAAAAGTAAATAGTTTAATGCATTTGTACAATACGTGAAAACATTCACATATAATAAACACCAAAAATATTTGGTCTGTCATTGGCTGAGCAGAATCACAATTTCCCATATAGTGTATACATAGGAAAAAAATAATCTAACTCTTCCTCTGAAGCAATTTTTTTTAATACTCTGTGATCTTTTAAATGATGCTGAACAGCAATGTTTAGTGTTCTTCATCCTTGATCATATTTTTCAACAATCAATGGGTGGCCCTAGGTTTGTAAGTAAAAAAAACAAACAAACTGGAGTATTTCATCACTTATGCATTATTAAAGGGAAAGTGAAAACATTATTTTTGAGAAATTAGGGTGGTTTTTTTTTTTAAAGGGTTTCTCAAAGCTCAGGCTCCAGCTGAATAGATCCATCAGTAGATCGCCTATGGCAGGAGTCTCCAACCTTGGCAACTTTAAGACTTGTGGAGTTCAACTCCCAGAATTCCTCAGCCAGCAAAGCTGGCTGGGAGTTGAAGTCTACAAGTCTTAAAGTTGCCAAGGTTGAGGACCCCTGGCCTATGGTGTCTCCTGGTGCTGGACTTCAGTCTTTATAATCCTGAAATATTTCACATTTTGAGAAAACAAAAAAGAGATTGACATACAAGGTGACATCGCTCTTGATTAACATTCATATAAATACTGCAGGAACTGCAAAACTAGCACTAGTAATTTGAATTGTTTGATTAATTTTTCATCTTTCCTTATCCAATAACATTTACATGTGTTGGAAGACATCATCTCCAGTTCACAGGCTGATTGGGGAATTATAACTCAAGGTATTTACTGTATTCCATTTATGAATTGATAAATAATACTGGTAATGTATGTATGTATGTATGTATGTATGTATGTATGTATGTATGAATGTATGTATGTATGTATGTATGTACATATGTATTTGTTTTGCTATTCCCTCTTGGCACAAGCAAAACGTTAAGATGTTTAAATTAAGTAGCTGGAGCAGTGGGGCTGTGCAGCAAGCCAGAACACACAATTATTGATTGGTTGGAGGTGCTGGCTCCTGCATGAGGCAATCTGTGCTGTGATTGGTTGCTGTGGGTGTGCAGGAGGAGTTTTCCCTTTTCCCCGCCTTTTTCTTCTGTGTGCCTTGTGTGCTCTGTGATTTATCCCATGATGCTTCTGTTGGCCTGAATACCTAGTTTGCTGTATATATACATGTAAAATATATTTATTTACATAAAATTACAAGTTCGTGTCAGAATCTCTGACTCCATTTGGACACCTGCTGCACAATTCCCTGACACAAGATATGCAAAGTGCAGAAAAAAAAGAGAGATAGTGGATAAAATAAATGTAAAAGAGATAAAACGTAATCTACTTTTTCCAGGACTAACCCAACACAGGTGTATTTTGTTTTATGTTATTGGATACAGTTTTAAAGATGCCTCGATTGGGTTTCTGACAGTTTTTATCTATTCATTATGTTTTCATGTTCCTGTTCACCTCAGTATTATATTGGTTAAGATAGGCAAAAGTATAAATTTGTTTCATACATAATAAAACAAATTAATGCAGAATCATCACATTGAACCTGTAGTCAAAAACTCTGCTGACTGAAAATGTTTTTCATCCATATACTCACGTAAAAAGCCTGGAAAAGACTATGAAACTTGAGGATGGTTTCTATTTATACCATGAGTAAATAAGTACACCATATCAATTTGATACTCATCGAAGAGGAAAGAGCATCATGAAATAAGGCAACTAATGTTTAAGTAGAAACACATCATTCTTAGTAAAGGTCAAACAGGAAATAGCATTCATCATATATTTTGATGCTGCATACCTTTTTAAAAATAAAATAGTGGCATGCTATTTTAAAAATTGAACATTTATTTTCTAGACCATAGTCCCTCCATTTCATTTGCAGAAAGGAACCTTTGAATCTCTTACCTACCTTCTTTTGTGAATCTCTTTTTCTTATCCCATATCAGGTTATCTTCAACAACATATCATTTATTTTAGCACATTTGCCTGTCCATCTGTCTTCTCCCAAACAACCCTGCTGGCATGAATAAAAGAGATTCATTATAATAGGAAAACCTGGGGGGAGATGGGAGAAAGCAATAGACTGAGGAAATGCCCAAATGAATTCTACATGGCATTATCACTGCTCTTCTAAAATGCTGCCTTTTCTTTTGAAAACTCAAAGACATAGCATCCTTATCGTCTATTGGAGGCACCCATTGCTTGGAGAATTATCAGCAAATATACTAATATATATTCCTGTTTCAGTCCCATTTGAATGTAAGAGAAAATACCCTTTAATTGACCATACCATGGTCATACAACTGGTTCAGACACATATTCTGCCAGCTTCTTGACTGAGTATCCATGCCAATGGTAACACTTCCAGAAGACAGCTGTTTTGTAAATGCTTTTCACTGGGCACAATAAAGTCTGGGATAACTGGAAATCTCTTTAGAATTATAGCAAGAGTAATAAGCCATCCAAGAATGAGATGTCATATTGAACAGATTTCCCCTGACGTTTCTACCTGTTCTTAAATGTGATTCAAAGTAAACAAAAAAGGACATAATGTAATTCTTCCTGGTTTAGGCCATTTAAGGTGAGATATTTAATACTGATGATATTTTTGCTATATGATTTTATTAACTATAACACACCCTGAGACCTCTGCTACAGGTAGCAGAAGTCATATGTAGACTTATTTGGTTTACAGCCAAACCAAGTAAATGACTGAATGACAAGAATCGCATCCTGGTGTTCCATTTGTTATCCTGTTACAAGTAGTTCTAAATGGTTGCTTAGCAACCATTTGAAATTATGATGGAAGCCCTCCTCCCCCCCGAAGTACTTACAACCTGGTTCTGAACTTCCAACAGGTATTCCTCCCATCATGTAACCACAGTTTGGATGCTCAACAACTAACTTGCATTTGTGGTCATTTGCAGCATCTCATAGTCACATGACTACGATTT
>NW_015387192.1:306486-339832 GCF_001527695.2 Protobothrops mucrosquamatus | reverse complement strand
GTTACAAGTAGTTCTAAATGGTTGCTTAGCAACCATTTGAAATTATGATGGAAGCCCTCCTCCCCCCCGAAGTACTTACAACCTGGTTCTGAACTTCCAACAGGTATTCCTCCCATCATGTAACCACAGTTTGGATGCTCAACAACTAACTTGCATTTGTGGTCATTTGCAGCATCTCATAGTCACATGACTACGATTTATGACGTTTTTGCCAAAACCTGGTATTTATTTCTGGTTTTCACCAAAAATGTCCCATAGCGAACAATGCATTCTCATGACTTCTGTGGTTACTTCATTACTACTGCAAAAAAGATCATAAAATTGGGTGCTTTCTTATGTAATTTAACATTTTATGTAGAACTTTCACTCTACTGGGCCTGGGAATCAGGTAAGAGAATTATCTTACTTATAAAAGAAAAGCCTTAGATATTAAGGAGAGGATTCAAGAGATGTGTTTTTTTTAAAACACATTTTCTTCAGGAATGAGAAGATGAAACATTATGTTTTTGTGTGGTCTAAATGTAATAACTTATTAATAGGTTGGGCTTGCTATATTAGTATTCCTTTCTGGAAATTCTGCCATGTGAATCTTCTTCCTTTTTTCAGATGTTCATAATAATGTTTTAATTATATAGTTATCTATATCTATAGATAAACTACAGATATAGTTTATCTTTGTTAATTTCACTTATATTTTTTAAAATCAAAACCTTTGTATAAAGAATGCAGTGTTCTAATGTTATAACTTGTTTTAATAATGCTAGTTTACGGATGTCTTTCATATGTTGTATCTCATAGATTGTTGGAATGGTTATAATCCAAACTGCTTTTATAATATCTTGGAATAAATCTTGTTACCTACCTTGTAGAGTTATGTTGTTACAACTCTTAGTCCAAAAACAAACAAACAAATCCAGACTCCAAGCCCCTAATATACTATTACACGTAGCATTATGCAATGGCTCCATTTCTATGCTTATGACTATAATTGTTTTGTAAGAGGAGTCCAAGATTTGTCAAAAATTATTTTTTGCCATCTTTGTTTTTTTATTTAATTTAACAGAGCAAAGAGAAAAAGAACAAACAGAAGGAAAGAGAGAGAGAAACTATATANATATATTTATAGTTATTCATGACTTATGAAATAGTTACTTATAATAGATTGAAAATATTACAAAATTTTACATAATTATTTGAGAAATACACACACGCACACGCACACACACACAAACATTTTATGGTTGTTTTGCTCTATAGCAGAGGATGGCAACTTTGTCAAGATCCAACCCATCCTCTTCCATTGCAGCCAATTGGCTGGCAGGTTTGTGGGCCAAGGAGCACAGTAGCCATTGGATGATGTTAGCACACCAGCAAAGAAAGCTGATAGGCCACACTCAGTGGGAGCAAAATTGAGAATGCTACTTTGGAGTAAAGAGAGAATATAAATATAATAAAAATCCTTTGAAGTGTTTAAGATGATCCGTTGTTGTGCAAAATGGTGCACCAAATTTCAGAAAGGTCACCACTCAATAATTTGGCCAGCTACTTCAAAGAACTTGTCACCTCTTCTCTGCCTCTCTTTTTCTTCTTTATTTGCATCCCTTTCAGAGTTCATCTCTGCTCTTAACCTTTTTACCTGCAGCCACCTCCTCATTAACAGGTTGCTCATCCTGCTTAATTCTTTCTTTTTACCTTCTAATTAATGAAAGCAGAGTACCATCCTATAGCATCAGCCTGGTAGTTTTTCACCCTAAAATGCTAGATAGGCCTGCTAAGCAGTCTTTGGAAAATAAAAATTGGGGCAGAGCTTTAGGCTAGCCTTTTGGAAGTGGGATCTATCTGTCCAAAATATAATCAGCTAATGACAGCATTGAGGGCAGTAATAGAAGTTTGGCATGGGGCAATCTTACCAGCTTGTCTTCTGGTAAAAGATAGCCATCAACCTAAAGAGTCTCTTAAAAGAGTGTTTGATGCCCTTGGCCTGTTGCCTTATCACCTCTGCCATTCACTTCCTAAGCCATTTTCTTTTGACTTTCTCCCCAGAACTCCTGGAAGAAGGCAGAAACAAATCACCTCTGTATCATATCAGACTATATGAATCACAAGAATGGGATCTTGATGTGAAGGTAACTTGATAGAATTGTGCTCTAAGAAACCAAGAAGGTAGTGTTTCAGGTAAAGTAATATTTCATATGGAAGCTTGTCCCAGAATTATCTCACTGACCATAGCAATAGGAGTTCAGGTTAAAGGCTATTTTCGTCTACATGATGTAATTATAAACAAGTCTTCATCTATTCTTTTGTGCCCAAAAGACCTGTTACTACAATTCCCCAACATAGAGTAATTTACAAATTTCACATCCCTTTTTATATATACAGCTCAAAAGAACACTTTTCAGTGTTTGCAGGCCAACTGTTTTCATCCTGAAACTATACAGCTTTTCCCTCTCTTAAGCAAATATTTCATTTTCTCAAACATTACATATAGCCACAGCTATTGGATTATTTACCTACAACTACAAGTGATAACTTGCAAAAATTTGCAAGTCTAGGTTTTTTTGTCTTGCTTGCTTGAAATATTTTCTATTTGTTTCTCTACTTGCCTTTCATTTTCTGATAACTGATGCAATTCACACTTGAACCTCAGTTCCTCACACTTTCCATTCACGTAGCAGTCTACTTCACACCAACGCCATTCCCACATTCAGTTTACTAGTTGAATTACCTTAATATTATAGTGTTGCCTTCTCTCTTTTGTGCATCTTTTGCCTCAGTTAACTATATCTGAATATCTATGCTTACAGATTTTTTTCTATCCTTCTCAGCAGTTGGAAAGTTAATAAACATTCCATTACAACTCAGCAGGCTGGGCCAATAGCTTAAAGGGGTCTGATGTCAATATATAGAAACCAGAAATTTTATAGCTAGCAATTAGCAATTGTGTTTTCAAAATCTGCAGCTTATGTTCACCCGAGGAATAGTGAAGGACATATTATTTCTGTATAATTTAGGAGATAAAAACACTGTATCTCCATAAATAGATTATTTAAACTGAGTTTAGTTTTGCAAGCATAATTTTAATATTAACACATTAATATAACATTAATATCAAATGAAATATCACTGATAACTAACCACTCAGCATTTCTTAGTAAACAATAATGCAGAGTCTTAATGGTTTTAAAATCTAAAGTAGATTGAGTTCCCTTAATTTCATATTACTTTGTGTAAAATTATGTATATATTTAGATTTGCAAAAGTAGCTCCCCCCCAAAAACAAAAATAACAAGGGCTCATTAAGAGATATAAGAATAGTAGTAGGCCTGGTCTATTCTGGGGAAAATAGGGAAACTGTTATTTAAAGATTAAAAAACATTTGGAGATACAGATCTTGCTTAAGGATAACCAGCAGGACTTCACTAAGGGAAGATCCTGCCCAACTAAACTATGAGAGTTTTTTGAGGCTGTTAATAAATATGTGGATTGTGGTGGAACATTGTCTGGATTCCCAGCCGGTAGGGGCTGCATTCCAGAGGGCAAAGAAATAATGAAGCTTAGATAGTTTAAGTGGGAGAAAGAGAATTAAAAACGCCCCTCCCTATCAATTCTTAGACTATATCTTTAGTGAGACAAATAGTTGCTTTTGTTGGCAAGATTTTTGTATATTGCCAAGGAATAATAAAGGAAACTACTCGGAAGTAAACTACATGTGTTTCTTGGTTCTTGTGCTTGTCAGGATAAAGGCAAGCCAATGATATTATTTACTTAGATTTTCAAAAAACAACCTTTGAAAAAGTCCCTTATCAAAGATTTCTAAGTAAGATTAACAGCCATGGAATAAAAGGGCAGGTTCTTTTGTAGAGATGCAACTGGCTAAAGAATAGAAAACAAAGAGTAAGAATTAATGGACATTTTTACCATGTTGGGATATAACTAATAGAGTCCTCTAAGGCAGGGCTTTTCAACCAGTGGTACGGGTACCACCTGTGGTACATTGGCACCTGGCAGGTGGTACGCGACCATCCTAGAAAAGTGGTAGCAGGGGAGGGGAATGAGCTGAACTAGTGGCAGCACCACAGAAGACTGAGAGAGATATGGCTGGAGCTGCAGGGCTGTCAGGGCTAAGTGGAAGCGCCAGGATCAGTGCCGCTTTCCAGCTGATAGGCGCTTCTTCGGGGCACTTTTTTCAGTGCCACTGTAACTTCAAACAGTCACTAAGCGAACTGTGGTAAGTCGAGGACTACCTGTACTTTTATTACTTTTTTACTTTTTTGGGGGTCATTAAGTTTTTGACACCTTGCTAGGCGACTGGTGGTACTCGGATGTTGCCATATCCTAAAAGTGGCACAATGGGTATCACAGATTGTATCACCAATATTTGAGTACCACCAGTGCTTAGCAAGGTGTCAAAAACTTGATGACTAAAAAAATGGGGAGGGGATTTGGGGTTTTACTGATTAGATTCATTTGTTGTTATAGAAATGGCTAGTTTATAATATTATGGAAACGTAAAAAGTTGAGGTTCAGTGTTAATGCTTCCTTCTACTGCAACAGAGGAAGTCTGTTCTTTTTCTCTTCTCCCCCTCACTTTCCCCCCTTTTTCCTCCCCACTGTCCTACTATTTGCTTTTGTATTTTTGTATTTTATTCTATAATCTAATAAAATATTACAAACTGTAGGAAAAAAAGTAAAAAAGTACCAGTTTTAATTTCTTTGGTGACTGTTCCTTTGCTGAATCACTTCCCCTTTGCACTGACAAATGTATGATGAATTTATCCATGTTTATTAATATTCACCAGTTCAGGGGTCTTCAAACTTGGCACTTTTAAGACTTGTGGACTTCAACTCCCAGAATTCCTCAGCCATCATGGCTGGTTGAGGAATTCTGGGAGTTGAAGTCCACAGGTCTTAAAGTTGCTAAGTTTGTAGATCCCTTAGCTGGTAGGCCCCTCTTGGCTCTCCTTTCACAGTGTAGTAAGAATGCACCCCCAATCCCTTCCCTGTACCCTTAAAGATGCAGGAATCAAGTAAAAGGCAAGAAAGGCTCACAAAATAAACACATAAACTCTGTTTTTTTCCCTTTAAGCTGCCTCAGGGCTGTCACGTGTCACAATGTTGCAGTTCCAGACTGAAAGGCTCCGGCAATTGTGAAAAGCTTTAGCTTTAAAATTAAACCTGTTTACCTTCAAAGAACACTTTCTAAAAGCCATAGACAGACTCAAGATAAGGGGGTAAAACTAACTATATTTGTTTAAAGGGATTAAACCTACAGAAGTCAACACTTTGGACTCATTGCTAGCCTAAAATACAGACTAAAATATTCCAATAACCAAAGCACACAAAGGAGCCTCTGAATTACAAAACACTGTAAAAACTGTACAAAAATCCTTATGGTAACCCAATCGAGCTGCCAGCTGATCCAGAACTAAATAAACCCACCTCCTTTCTGACATGCCGGCTTTTCATTTCATCAGCGCTGTTTGCATTCTCCTGGCTGGAGAAAACGAACCAGGGGACCTTTTCTTCCAGCAACAGCAGCTGCTTCTCTGTCCCTGTTTCCTCCCTGCTGGCTGTCCTCTCCTCCTCTTTCCCTGTTGTCTTTTTTTCCCCTTTCCTGCCCAAACCACCTCCTTTTATAGCCTCTCCTCTCTTACCCCCCCTTTTTCTTCACCAATAGCTGGAGCCAATCAGCCTGAGCCCTGCTGGCTCCTGGGGCTTCTGCCAAACCCAGACAGTCCTGCAGCTGCAATTGCCTCTACTTCAGGCTTGGCTCTTCAGCTCATTCCCCTCCCCTGGTACACTTGGCTAGCAGTCGCGTACCACCTGCCACGTGGCAAAGTACCACAGGTGGTACGCGTACCACCGGTTGAAAAGCTCTGCTCTAAGGCAGAGGTCCCCAACCTTTACAGCTCTGTGGAGTGGCAGGGCAGGGGGAGGAGAGGGGATGGTTTTGCACTTGTGCATGCCGCTTGCAGAAATATAATTTTGCACGCTTGCCTGATACTTATGTGGCCCAGTTCCATACAAGTCACAAACCAGTACTGGGCCATGGACTGGGGGTTGGGACCCCTGCTCTATGATTTTGTCCTAGGACCAGTGCTTTTTATCATATTTATAAATAATCTGGAATTGGATGTGGCTAGTGGAATAGCCAGGTTTGCTGATGACACGACATTGTTTAGAATAGTAAAAACACTCTGCATATTGGGGTGGGGGTGTCAAAAGGCAGATGTTATTTAATGTGAGCAAGTGTAAAATAATGCACATTGGTTCCAAAAACTACTCATGCAACCTAATGGGATGAGCAGGCAGAAACTGATGAGAAAAGAGATCTTGGACTAATGATAAATAGTTTAACAAAGTAGTACATCCAAAAACAGTACTGAAAATAGAGATTCCAATATGATAATACCCATTATACATCAATGGTGCAGCTACATATGGAATATTGTGTGCAATTGTGTTTCTTTTTTACCTTCCGTTCACTCATGTCCAATTCTTGGACACTGGATAAATTCCTGCAGTTTTCTTGGCAAGGTTTTTCAGAAGTGGTTTACAATTACCTCCTTTCTAGGGCCGAGAGAAAGTGACTGGCCCAAGCAAACTGGCTCTTACAGTCCTGGTTATTGTAGTAGAAGTTTTAGAGGAAGGCAACTAAGATAATGAAGGAGTTGGAACAATTTCCTCATGACAAAAGACTTGTGACTTTGGGTTTTTTTGAGAGGGAGACATGATTGAGAAGTAGAAAATTATGCATGGTGTTAGTAAAGTGGAAAAGGAGAAGCTATTTTCTTCTTCCCAAAATTGTAGAACCAAAAAACACACAATGAAATTCAATCATGGAAGAATCAAGATGACAGACAAAAAGATTTTTTTTCACAATATGTAATTCACCTCTGGGGTTTGCTACCATAATATGCAGTATTGGTTACCAGCTTAGCTGCTTCAAAATAAAGCAGGCATGGGAGGTTGAAGCACTCATGGGGATGAGTGATGGATTAGCAGTGTGACTATCTCTAAAGGCTATCTGCTTGTTGTGCAGTGATTGACCACCCTGAGATCTGATTGCTGGACAAGATGGACCCAGGATCCTGTGGAGTCCTGCTTATGCTCCAATGTTCTTATACTGAGACATTTGATAAAAGTTTTCTGGATTGCCTAACAGTCACCTTCCTGTTTAAAATAGTCAAAAAGAAAATTATTTCTTATTTATTGTACAGGATTATGAATATTATAGTATGACCGAATGATGCATCTTTATTGTTCAATACTTGTTCAATAAATGGATAGTAAGTAACTAGCATGATCCACACAATACATAATAAAAACTTTTTGGTTAATGCATAGTTAATTCTACAAACTTTCTTGTGAAATTATTAGGTGTAATGACTGATGCTCAGAGTTACATGAAATTATAGAATAAAATGAAATCCATTTGAAATATGAATAGGAAGAAAGGAAGGAAGGAAGGAAGGAAGGAAGGAAGGAATACAAATTCAATCAATTATTAAATGTCTTTAAGGCACTTACTGTACTCTATATTACTGTACTTACTTTACAATAAATGATTTCAAGGTTAAAAGGGCACAGATGTCTCCTTGGAGTTTATACAACATTTGTGATTCTTCTACTTCATAATAGTTTTGTTCCTATGAGCAATCTCTTTTCTGCATTCTTCTAACCTTTACTGTTAAAGCCATTAGTTAGTCTTATTATTTTACCACACATAAGTTGGATTAGTATCACCAGAAAACATATGATAAATATAAGATAGGGCAACCTTTATCTCACTCTACTAACCCTACAAGGAACTCACAAGTGACTTATTTGAAGAGAAGTGAATTGTTCTAGTCCCATTATTCTGAAATCACTGAGTAAACTGTACAGAATGAATGGCATTGGAATGCTCTGTTCTGATTGATGCCTTCCTTAAATATATGTTAGTGTACTTTTAAAAATAGGTTCTTTCAAATAAAGGGTTAAATAGAGAAACAGCATTTTATTTTTATTGCTTCACTAGTTAAAACTATTTTTGAATGCTCATTCTCTCTTTTTTGCTGTGGCAAAAATTTAAGACTACAGATAATGCAGATATTGTGTTTTCCAAAACAATATTTTACATAAAGAGGATCAAAAACATGATCTTATCTCACACACTTTCCTGTTTTGCCCATCCCTGTTTTATACATTCAGTTTGAATATGCTTATGATACTCAGTACAAGCCCAGGACATGCCAGGAATGCTATAACAGTCCTGATCTGCTTTGAGAATATAAGGATTTACATTAGTCAAAACAAGGTCAGAAAAGATAGAGTTGTTTGTCAGTGATACATCTGGCTGTATCCTGGTTTCAATCTTTGCTCTAGACAGGTACATGCTACTCCCATGTCCCAAAAGGAATAAGTCAATGATCTGGGGGTCCTTTTGTTCCTACAAGAACTAAATGAAGAGTGATACCAGGGGACTTTGTCCAGTTTCGGCTGATGGATCAGTTTTGTACCTGACATGCCTTATCACCTTTTATCTAGATTACTGCAACATACTTTACATGGGGCAGCCTTTGAAGAAGTTTTTGTTGGCCCAAAATGCAATAGCCTGTCTGCTAATTAGTAGTAGAAGATACAGTCATCTAACCAATGTTGTGGTTCCTACGCTGGTTATTGAATTGCTTCCAGGTCCAATTCAGAGTACTGGTAATAATTTTAAAGTCCTGAATGGATCGGCTCTTAGTTACTTGCAATATTATCTCCCCTATTCATAATTGTCCTGTCTCATGTGTTCTTGTAGGGAAGGTTTGCTTAAGTGTACGTTTCACGTGGAATGACATAGAAAGAATCCAATGAGATGCCTCCTCAAAAAAATGTCCACACACTCAAAAATACTCCGGTTCCTGTGTTTTCGGCCATTGTGAACTTTGAAACTCTTAGAAAGCTACTGAAGACCTGGCTGTTCTGCAGAGCATTTGGATTCCAGTGGTTTATGTGTATCAGATAATATTTGATTTTTTTGTTATAATATTGCATTTTTTATTACTTGTAAGCTACTTTGAGTCTATAGAAATAGTCAGCCTATACATTTGTAAAACAAAAAATAATATCCATTCTTCTGTGGATATTTAAATTTTTCATCTGATTTAGCCTTTACTGAATGAAACTCATGCATTTTTTTAAAGTCAGAATACATAAAGTATCACACTTGGATTGGATAACAATCCATTAACAATTTCCTCTGATTTTCAGTTGAAAGAGAGTCTTTCTGCACATCAGTGCCAGCAGAAATCAGCACAAATAATTGTTAACTCATTAGCAAAGACTGTGAATGCCAGTTATCCTAATATTAAGCCTTCTGCCACTCTCCCTGAAATTGTTTGACTTGATTGCCTCCCTGTTACACTGACAATCTGTTTTCTGTTATCAGCAGATAGGCTGGCAGCCATTTAAATTCTCATTTAGAAAAATCCAACCCAGAAAGATGAATCACCAAACCAATGATTTACGCAGCATAAAAAGAGAGGAAGTGCAGGGAGATGCAGAGGTTTTCCAGCCAAAAAGCAGCCAGCTGTGGGAGTAGGGTTCATTAAAGAACAGGAGACATATTATTTTATATCTCCATGGGGGGAACAATGCAACCAGCTCTCTTTCTATCAGATTTCTGTTGTCCGTTACACCATAGTTGAAAGATCTTAATAAACCTAAAGTCTTTCTCTTTTGCCTTCCTCCCACTAAACCTCTAATGCAGGGGTAGTCAACCTTGGCTCTTTTATGACTCGTGGACTTCAACTCCCAGAATTCCTGAGCCAGCATGGCTGGCTCAGGAATTCTGGGAGTTGAAGTCCACGAGTCATAAAAGAGCCAAGGTTGACTACCCCTGCGAATGGTTGGGACTGTCAGATACATGGACATGGTTTGATCAATGATTTGGTCAGATCTGAAGAATCACTGGGCAAGCGGCTTCCTAGTGCTCCTTTAAATGTACTGTACTGCTCTGTCTATTCTATAGCTGCAGCTCAACCTTCCTCTTCCTCAGCTCCATCATTTTTTTCCCCCATCTCACGATCTCCTCCAAGCCTCAGTTTGCCAGCTGCCACATTCTATGAGATTCCTTTGAAATGCACATTCCTTATTTCTCCACAGTGCCTAAAAGGAGCATAGAAGAGTAGTGCAACCGGCCAGGTGAGGTATGTATGGTAAGCACAGCAACAGGTTTCACTCTTTCTCCAAGCATGTCTTCTTTTAGGGCTCTCAGAACCAATTAACAAGCTTGCCAATTTGACTAGATGGCATGATGGTTAAGTAAACACTCCGTGGGACACAATATTATGTAGGATGAACAGTTTGTACCCTAAAAGACACAAAACAAATTCAAAACAATTGAATTGGAGGTTGAAAAAAACCCCAATGATATTTAACAAAAGCCAAGGTTTTTACTTAAGAAAATTAAAACCAAGGTACAGAATGAAGGATACATACCTTGATAACACATATGACAAGGAATTCAGAATTACTCTGATCATAAACTATGTATCAGCAGTGTCATGTGGCTGCAAGCCTGGATACAGAATTCAGTCAAACAGTCTCAGAAAAGGACAGGGAAGATGTAGATGGAACTTATTAAGAGAGACTGAGGGAGCTTGGTGTGTTAAGACTTGGAAAATGCAGATAGAAGAGAATTAAAACAACAATAATTCAAATACTTCAATGCAATAGAGAAGAACCCTTATTGCAGAATGCAGGACAGGAAAGAGTAGTTTGGTTGTAGAAAGGCAAATTCCAAGTGAATTTGCCTTCTAGCATCTATTACTCGAGAGTTAATAGTTTTCATTCACTGGCTATGTTTAGGATGTGGCTAAGCAGGAAATACTTTAATTTGGACTCCAAGGCCAAGCAAGGGGCTGAACTCAAAAGGTCTTTATGAGCCCTTCCAATCGTATGATCTCATTTCCATTTTTTGTTTTCTTTACCATTTAGCCATGCTCAATGAGTACTCAAATAATTCTTAAGCTGTTCCAGATGGGAACATTTATCCCTATTTTTATTACTTCTAGAAAGTACCAATTAATCCCTTCCTTTTCTTACTGTTTAAATTACAGAGGGATTCACCCTTGGAAAATAAATACATTATTAGCATTGTTTTGTGGTTCCAGCCAAATGGTCACACTTATCCAGCCTTGGCTCATTTCAATAATCTCAGTTTTGTTTAATACTTCAATAGTCTAGGAGACTA
Source organism: Protobothrops mucrosquamatus (assembly GCF_001527695.2). NCBI lineage: Eukaryota > Metazoa > Chordata > Lepidosauria > Squamata > Viperidae > Protobothrops > Protobothrops mucrosquamatus. Next base: position 328,608 of record NW_015387192.1, on the reverse strand, counting down.
CTGGAAATAGTGGTGCCATAAAAAAGATTGGGAAGTAGAAAAACATCTTTGAAGGAATCAGAATCACAGAATCACAACCATAGAAGAAGGAATCAGAACCACAGAAGAAATTATGTGCATATACTATACTTAGATTTTAGTAAGGCATTTGATAAAGTAAACCCCAGCCTACTTCTTGGTAAGATAGAACAATGTGGAATAGACATTACCACCACCAGATGAATTTGCAGGTGGCTGACCAACTACATGCAGCATATGATCCTCAATGGAAGTACATCTACATGGAAGGAAGCATGCAGTGGAGTACCACAAGGTTGTGTCTTGGGTCCAGTGATTTTCAACTTCTTCATAAATGACTTAGATGATGGGATTGAAGGGGTGCTCATCAAATTTGTAGATGACACCAAGCTTGAGGGAATTGGAAGACAGACTTAAGAATCAGAAGGATCTTGACAGATTTGGGCATTGGGCCTTATCCAACGAGATGCAGTTCGGTGCTGAGAAAAATATTCTTTTCCTTTTGCATAAATACAGATGCAAAGAAGGTATTAAATAATTCTGTTTTCTCCCTACTATATGTCATCCACTTTCCATCATCTCCCATTAATGGAACACCCATTTTCTAAACTTGCTCCTTAAACATTGAAATAATCTTTTTGTTATTGTTGTTTTTGGTATTTATTGCAAGTCTTGGTTCATTCTGAACCTTTGACTTCCTAATTCTGTCCTTGCAGATTTGGGCTATTTGCAAGTATTTTGTTCTAGTTATATGGCTCTTTAGGATATTAGCACTAGGATAAATGGCCAATGATGAACTTGAAGGTATGAGCATTTAAACCCACCTTTCCTAACAGGTTACTATAATTTACACAATGGAAGTATTACAGAATTTCATTGGGTATCAGGTAAATTCACATAAATAAACTGATGACATCAATATTGGAAGACTTCTCCAAAGAAAAATCAAACATATTATATAAGTTATACAGGTAGTCCTCGACTTACAATTCATTTAGTGACTGTTCAAAGTTACAGTGGTACTGGAAAAAAAGTGACTTATGACCGTTTTTCAGAGTTACAACCTTTGCAGCATCCCCACGATCATGTGATCAAAATTCAGATGCTTGGCAACTAGTTCATATTTATGACCATTGCAGTGTCCCAGGGTCATGTGATCACTTTTTGCAACCTTTTGACAAGCAAAGTCAATGGAGTATCCAGATTCACTTAACACTTGGATTAGTAACTTATCAACTGCAGTGATTCACTTAACAACTGTTGCAGGAAAGATCACATAACAAATGTCTCACTTAACAACAGAAATTTGGGGCTCAATTGTGTCATGTGTCGAGGACTACCTGTATTTAGCTTAATGATACTGATTAGATATTTAGTGTCTCTGAAACAAGGATAATTGAGATGACTTTCTGGAATTTTAAATGCAAGAAAAACAAAGACTTTGGAATATACCATAATGTCCTAATCTTATGTATTTTAATAGTTACTGTGACCTATTGCCATCAAATTTTATTTATTCCACGTTATAATTTAACCACGCAGGATTTTAAATTCATGTATTAATAAGGTAAGACTATAAATAAAACAATTTTAAACTATTTATAAAATGTGAAATATTATCAGCAAAGAATAAATTTGGACAAAGTGCTTTCTACTATAATTCCATTGCTATTTTAAAAACTTCTGACAATCCAAGCAAAGAGTTCTAAAACTAAATTAAAAAGAAAAGATGAGGCAATTTTTAATAGGTGAGATATAGGCTTAACAAAGTTCAAAGTGCACTATTGGTAATCACATGTGATTAGAAGCTGAATAAATCACATTCATCCACAACATAACATTTTGGGTAAAACAAAATAAGTCAAAATCCATTGAAATATATTCATACATTTCTTTCTCCACATATAGGAGTGACTAGATGGTTTCTCATTTTTTAATATCTAAAGTTAAAGCATACAGAATAAATGCTATTTTAAATTCAGGCCATGCTTCTGAAGCTTACTGATTTATCTGATGATAATTTACATACTTTAAGGAATCTTTGAATTTATCTTTGCTGAAAGATAAATATTTTGTTAATTAAGTGGAACAGGAAATAATGCTTCAAATTAATGGAACACCACCAAAATCTTTATTTGAAATCACATCATAGCATATCCTTCAACTAAAAGAAACAACAGTTAAATTTAAATTGTTAGAGAAGAAAAAGGATTATTTAAGAATTATCTATGCATCTCATCCAACTTTAGATTGATAGAAAACATTGATCTCTGCTAAACGTGAATTTCACAAAAAAATTTATTCCATCGCATAAGACTATCTATCTATCTATCTATCTATCTATCTATCTATCTATCTATCTATCTATCTATCTATCTATCATCTATCTATCTATCTATCTATCTATCTATCTATCTATCTTGTCATGTCATGTCATGTCATGTCATGTCATGTCAAGTCATGTCATGTATGTTATATTATGTTATGTTGTATTCCATTTAGCCTTCTGGAAGACTGTGAAGAGCTGATTGTTCCCCTAGGCCAGGGGTCTGCAACCTTGACAACTTTAAGACTTGTGGCCTTCAGCTCCCAGAATTCCTCAGCGAGCTATGCTGGCTGAGGAATTCTGGGAGCTGAAGTCCACAAGTCTTAAAAGTTGTCAATGTTGCAGACCCCTGCCCTAGGCATTGGGCTAGGTGAGATTGTCAGGGTTAGTATTATGGTTTGTTGGGGAGGAAAGGTTTGTTGTGATTTATGCTGTTTTTATGGGTTATTGTGAGCTGCCTAAGATCAATGTGTGGAATAGGTGAACATATAAACTCTTTAAATAAATATATAAATTTGTATTTTGTAAATATAATATGATAGTGAGAAATAATAATATATGAGCAAATGAATTATTTCTGGACACAAACAAAATAATATTGTAATATCTATTCATGATGTAAATGGAAAGATGTATACAGGTAAAAATAATCAGGACTTCTGCAGAGTTTATCTCAGACCATTCCCAAACCAAGAATACTTGCAAATATCCACATACATCCTAGAGAGAACAAATAGAACATGGTATAACATAATAACAGAGTTGGAGGTCTTCTAGTCCAATAGCCCCCAACCGTTTGGGCACTAGGGACCCGTTCTGTGGAGAAAGGTGTTTCCATGGACTGGAAAGGGCATGGTTTTGCATGCTGCCTGCATCCTGCAGATGGGGCTTCGCTTGTTTGCATGGCCCGGTTGCTGGCATGCCACGGATGGGTGCCGGTCCATGGACCAGGGGTTGGGGACCCCTGTTCTAGACAAGCAGGAGACTCCATAGCATTTCAGACACTATAACAAAGAAATGCAATTTACATCATCTTCCAAATTTAAAATCCATACTGTAGTTCCATTGTTCCCTGGACTAATACACTGTTCCTGAATCTCCAGTTCCAGATTTTTGGGAGTGGAGCTTCAATTTACCTATTTTGGCACCGACACAAGAAGAGGTAATTCAACTCTTTATGTGAAATAAAAAGTAAAAAGCAAGACAAATTTGAGCTGTCTCAGTCTTTTATTTAAAGCTCCTGTGAGAGAAAAACCTTTCAATTGCTTTAGTAATTAATTTTCCTAGGCTTTGGTTATTCACTACCTCGACTAATAAGTTAATTTTGATTGACGTACAGATGAGATTTAAGTTTTTCTTTAACTCTTCTGTATCTGAACATTTTGGGCTGAATATTTTTTCCACATTTTCTTCAATGCCTAATAATATATTTAAAATTCATCACATAAGGCAGGTTTTCATAAAACCAAACATCTTTCTATATTATTGTCTCTTTTTTCCCCTAAAAAACATAATGCAGGATTTTTTCTTTGTTCAGTAGATTTGGCTTTCTTTCATCCATCATATCAAATTGGAGAAACTTCACAATAATTAAGCCTACCAGTAGTATGCGAAAGTGATAGCAAAAGAGAAACTGAAATTCTGTTAAAAATCTTCTAAAAAGATTAATATTACATGTAGCATAAGGGGAACAGATTGACCATTCCCATCTTGTTCTTAAATTCCCACCATGTGAACATCGGATGACAAGACAGAGATTTAGGTACTGTACTTGCCTTTGTCCTAAAGGCTCCTATTAGACTTCATTAAATCAGTTTTAGATGGATCAACAGACTTGTCATGATCTTCCAGTTGAGATAGTCTGTTTTTCACCATATCCAATCTGGTAGTTATGAAGATAACAGTAGATTTAATATCTTTTATCTCTCTCTCTGATCCATGTAAGGCAGACACAACATCTTTCTAAGTTTGTGCAGCTGTTGCCTTTAGGGAAAGTAGAAGCAGGACTTTCTTGGGTGCCATCCAAGCAATCAACAAACAGACCCTCTTTGATAATAAAACTGGAGTTAATCACCTGTTTCTTGTTCCAACAGTAACATTTAAACAATTGTCAGAATAATAAAACTGCAGGGAATGCCAGAGTATGTTGATGCTTGTCTGACTACTGTGCCATTTCAACTGGAAGCTCTTTAAAGGATCAATCTTGCTTGGGTTATTGTTTGTTAGAATTATAGCCTGCTTTTCTTCCAGATGAAATACATAACCTTACAGCCTCCATTTTGCCTTCAGAATAACCATATCGTGAGACAGAAAGGGTTGAGAGATAATGGATGGCTGGAATTTAACTAGTAAACATAAATGGCTTAGATTGACTTTCCCCCCTCTATTTTTATTTTTATTAAAAAAATACTAAACTCCAAAAAACAAAACAAAAAAACAAAAAAAAACCCAAAGAAAAAACACAAAACAAACAAGACATTGAAAAAAGTGCATAAAAATCCAAAACCCTAATACATATAAACATATTATCCCTCCTAGTTGAATAATGGTTAATACATTACTGTTTCCCACCCTTGTGAAACAGACCCAATTTTTTTAAAACAACTAAATCTATTTGCAAATTATTAACCTTTCACCTATTTACTATATTAATGACAAAATAGTTAACAAGAACAATAATAATAAAAAGCGCAAGATTAAAGTTTCAAAACCCTCTATTAACAAACTGTTATTGTAATCAACTCATAGAAAATTTACCACAGCATCTTATCTATCCCAAATTATCCCAAGAATTAACAGTAATTCATCCTCGATCAAGAATCTACGTTTGTATCTTAATACCATCTCTTATCAATTGTTGTCTGATTAAATATAATAAATTCAATCTCCAAAGTCAGTCTATCTTCTAAAAAAAAGTCCAGATGAAATTGTTTTTCAGTTAAGCATGATAAATCCATTCCCCAATGTCCTTCAATCCTCCTAGGAAAAACCAGTTTATTACTTCTCCACTCACTCAGGTTTCTGCTATTGTAAAAGAATGCAGGCTTGAACTGCAGAGAGGCTTATGCAATCAACTCAGTTAGTTCTACATTTGTACAGTTAATATTTCTTTCCAATGAATCTTCTGCTTTTAAATCACATTTTTTTTTGTGAATCTAATTTTACAGAGTTACATGCACTGAATATTTTCTACCAAGTTGAATTGTTGAATTGTGTAGCACTGTCAAACATCAGGAGTTGAGCACAGGAAATGTTTAATGATATTTTGTATTATATCATAAAATGCTTTATGATAATTTTTATACCATAGAATGTTTTATAAAATTTGCCAAATTTCAGTTCCACAGGAATTATGGTTCTTGAATCTTGGAAGCATTCTGTAAGTTAGTCCAGTTCAGATATTTTGATTGACAAAGTTTTGTCCTATGATAATAATAGTAATAATAATAAAGTTGGAAGGGACCTTGGAGGTCATCAAGTCCAACCCCCTGCTCAGGCAGGTAACCCTATACCATTTCGGACAAATGGCTGTCCAGTCTCTTCTTAAAAACTTCCAGTGTTGGAACATTCACCGCTTCTGGAGGCAGGTTGTTCCACTGGTTAATTGTTCTGTCAGGAAGTTTCTCCTTAGTTCTAGGTTGCTTCTCTCCTTGGTTAGTTTCCATCCATTGCTTCTTGTCCTGCCTCCAGGCACTTTGGAAAATAGTTTGACTCCCTCTTCTTTGTGGCAGCCCCTGAGATATTGGAACACTGCTATCATGTGCCCCCTCGTCCTTCTCTTCATTAAATTAGACATACCCAATTCCAGCAGCCGTTCCTTATATGATGCACTGTTAAAGGTTACAGACACTAGAATTTTAGTAGTATAGTAATTCATTATCTGTGTGTTTGCCCTGTAGAGGTTACCTGGAGTTTTACAGCCATATGTGGAAGTTCTGTAGATGCCACATTAAATTGCCCCAGACTGGGACAATGACTCTGTGGAGATCCAGGATTAGAACAGAACAGCTCCTGAACTTCTTGAGAGAAATGAAAATGTGGGTCTTCTCTACTCTGTGCTGCATCAGAATTTGGCCAAATCTGACACATATCTTTAAAAGGAATACATATAATTATTCACTACACTAGAGATTTTTGGGAATTATCCTTTTCAGTTACTACATGCCTATGCACACAACAGCTTCTTCACAGAAAAAAATGCAGAGAAGTGGCTGTGCATGAATATTCATGTGGTGACAGCTGGTAGCAGCTTCCAGAATAGCTGAGCTGGCCTGGAAAATGACATGGCTGCTTTAACAATTCAAGATGTCCTTTGTAGATATTGCTGCATATTTTAGAAAGCTTTTCCCCCCAGAGGATTTGCACAGACCTATTTTCCACTGGCTGATATGATTTGCATTTATTTAAAGAAAGAAAGGAAAATGAAAATCTAATTTGACCTAAGTCCCCTGAATCATTTATCAGTGACCTTGCACAGAATTGCAGAATTGAAGTATGAGTTACATAACAAATGAATAGAGAAAGTATCTAGAATATATAAATGTATTTCAAATATATTAGAAATATGCACAGCATTTTATCATGCTTAGTGGACATGTAAAAAAGCTTAAAAATGGATTTGTATACATACATTTATAGAGAGGATTTTAAAGATTAATATATAGTTGAAGGCAGTACTTTTTGGACTGATGGATAAGTAGTCCTTGGAAAAAGGCCATGGAAGTTTATTTCAATATACAGTATGATTACCGCTGCAAGATTTCTATATTCACAAAGATGGAAATATCTGACATTACCCTTGTAGAAGAATGGACAAACTGACTTCTTTGATTAGAGAAAGAATATCTACATTTATTGGTGACTGGAAATCCCTTATGGACGTTTTGCAAAAATTAAGAAATGAACTTGTAAATTATGGTTTTGATGATTAGACAGGATAGATTATAAAAAGAAAAGAGTCATTATATAACTTTAGAAAGGCTAAAATATAATTGTACTTATAGCTGCTATGAAGAATATCAGAAACTACTCCTTTATATCTTTCTTTATATCTCTTTTTATACTTTCTTCTAATATTTTTCTTATCGCACTTTCAACTTGTTCTATTATTTTTCTCTTTTTTACTGTCTCTGTTCTATTTTAGTTTGCATTAGTTTGCTGTAAAACTTTCAATAATGTACAAATTATAGCATAGTACAATGTGTGTGTATGTCTGTATACTGATCGTATATAGGAATCTTTCTACTTTGTTTATGTTATATGTTTTATATGTAACAGAGTTGAGAAAATATCGCAACACTCCATTACTCCAAACATCTTTTTTAACAGATGTGCCCGCCCATTAGATACTCTTTCTTAGTTTGCAGATCCCTTTCTTTTTCTGTATCAAAATGGGATTGCCAGAAAAGCCTGTGTTCTTTTCTTAATTGAATGTGTTTGTAAAGTGTGAAGGTGCAATCTATTGTAATTAATGCTAATTAATTATTACATGGTCAAATGAATAAGCAAAGCACAGCCAGACTCTAAAAAGTTAATTATATGAAAATTGGATAATCAGTTGTATGTTTGAATGCATGCTTGTGTGAGTGAATGGCTGCTTGGCACTGCTCTTCAGTGGCCTCTTTTCTGAGTGGTCCCAAGATTTTCTTGGACTACTAAGGAGCTCTGGAAGATGAAGAAGCAACATTATGGTAGTACATTTCTAACCAGTCTCCAATTATTCTTTTTAAAGAAGATTATGAGGAAAGGAGTGGGATATCAGCAGCAAAGGATCAAGATGAGGTGAATTATCTAGATCACTTTCAGTCAGGATTCATACTAGACAGAGCAGAAATGGCAGCAGTCACTTTGTTGGTATCTGTGTTATGGGAGTTCAACTCTTCTGGTCCTGTAGAATTTCCAGAAGCTTTTGATACCACTTACTATGGCATTCTCCTTCATATCCAATGAAGACTGGAGATTGGGGGCGCTGTATTACAGGGAATAATATTAATTCATGGTTTAGGGAAATGGGAAGTCCAGTCTTTGGTTTTTACTCTTTAGAATACCACAGAGTTCAATGCTCTCCTCCATTCTATTCAACTTCTATACGAAACTGCTAAGGAAAATTATCCACTGCTTTGAACTGAGCGCACACCACAAATTACAAAAAAACAAAACAGGCAGAACTTCAATTATATCTTTGTGGCTCCTATCTTTGGGGGTTTTTTTGGTTGTTTTTTTTTTTTATCCAGCCTCCTTGAACAGTTGTTTGAAGATTATTGCTGTGCTTTTCACTGAAATACATCCTATCATATATACAATTTTTAGATATTTAATTAACAATATAAGAAGAGAATGAGACATGAATGTAACATAAAAATGAATGCTTAATATGCATTTAAATAAACACTAACCCTGTCAACTAATGAAAAGCAGTTATAATAGAGAAACCTAACTCTTGATCATTGTCTATGATTCTCAATCATCCAGGTCATGGTTGTCCCAAAGGTGCTGTTTCCAAAAGACAACTGGACTTTCTTGGGTTTTTTTCTTTTGAAAATATTTTTCTTGGGTGAGAAGCAAAATGTTTTCAAACAAAAAAAAAACTATGAAAGTCCAGCTGCCTTTTGGAAATAACACCTTTGGGATTCTTGATCATTGTTTTGCTATGTTTTAATCTCATACTGTTTAGAATCTGTCCAAGGATGATCAAAAGTGAGATCAAACAGTTATATACAAATATGAATAGTGGCTTCATAATTTAAATGGTGGCTGTGAACAATATTAATTTATACATTTTGGATACTTTACCTTTTTGCATCATTTAATGTCTGGTTCCCACACTGGGCCTGGCCTATCTAGAGCCAATACTTTATATCATGGCAAGCATACCATGCTTTCAAATCTTCCTGATGCTGAATTTAAATATTTAGTTTAGCTGCAACACAAGCAGCAATTTGAAGCAAAATCAGTGATGAAGTATTCTGGGAATTGTAGAGCCACCATAACTGTTTCTCAAGTTCTGGCAATTATAGAGAATTAACAACTCTCCATATATTTCTCATTCAGTGCATCAAAATTCATTTCTTTTAGATCTCATCTACTGCATCATAAAGTTCTTCAAAAAGCATAGCACTTGCCAGGGCTAATTTGTACACCTGTCAGTAAAAGCTGCTTTCTGAGAAATCATATCTGTCATTTAAATATTTCTTGGCACTTTTACAGAAAATTATGAAATCATTGCTTTGTTGCTTTGTCTTGCTTTTGGCATTTGCTTGTTGAGTTTGGTATCCATTGCAAATGGTCCACAACTGCCCCTAATTTTTCTTTTAAATTTCTTAGAGATACCAGTCATGAGTTCATGTTTTGCAAGGATGCTGAGTGACTTAGCTTCCAACCTTTCAACACAATTTTTAAGTGATTTGATCCCATGGCAATGAAGAAAAAAGGTCTGACACAGTATTTTCATTTGTTTCATCTCTAAAACAGTCCCATAGCATCCTGGGGCATTTGTCCTCACCTGAACTTTGAAAACATCCTGTCCTTTTAACAACTGGTCAATAGCCGGAAGCTGAGATAGCATCTTGTTGAACAATGTGGAAAGTGAATGCAGTGATCAACAAAATCACAGAAATCCTTAAATTGACCTGTTTTGCTAACAGAACACTGAAATATGTACATACTTTGAGAAGAGTACTGTATGCATCAAAACCAATTATTCCTGCAGTGTATTGTGTTGTGTTGTGTAGAACATGCAACAGACAATTTTCAGCAACTGTATGTTGAAAGGTATATGTTGGATTAAATGTCAAAAACAGCAATAACTAACATTGTCCACACTAATTGCTGATAGTTTAGGCACCTGCTCAAGCTCATATAATAGATGTTTTGTAAGTATTTCTTAGCCTCCAGACTATCACTTTAAAAATTCCAAAACATATGCCTTCTCAAAAATATATTTTTAGTTTGTTTATAAGATTTATATTTTGTCTTTCTATATCTTTAACAATTGGGTTGGCTTACAACTCGCCGCATCACGTGACGTGTCATGACATATTGTGACTTTTTTCCCCTTGCCGGAGCTGGGGTGGGCGCGGCTTCTACGTGACACATCCAGCCCGTGGGCCAGCAGTTTGACACCCCTGGCTTACAACCACAAAGATACAGAATACAAGCATAAGCACCGTGTAAAATCCAAATAAAATAAAAAATTAAACTAAATACACGGGTAACAGCTTGATAGGAGAGATGTGTTTTTACCAACTTCCTAAATATTGGGAGAGTAAATTAAACCTTATAGGCAAATGAATTTCAAAGCTTAGAAGCCATAAGGAGGAAATTAATTTCTCACCTACCAGATAGTTGAAACTCTAGAAGTAGAGTACTTTCAGAAGGGTCTTTCCTGCCTATCTGAGAAACCAGGTAAATTCATAGCAGTTATCAATACATAGGGAAATGCTATATATCTCCTTTGTTAGAGGCAAAAGGAAAAATAAAACTTACAACTTACAACTTATTTTTGCTTTGATAAAATCCAAATTCTTTTGGATAAATATGGTGCTAGAGCAGGGATCCCCAAGCCCCGGTCCGTGGACCGGTACTGGTCCGTGGCATGCCAGCAACTGGGTCGCACAAACAAGCAAAGCCCCATCCGCGGGATGCAGGCAACACACAAAACCATGCCCCCGCCGGTCCACCGAAAAACTTCTCTCCACATAACCGGTCCCTGGTGCCCAAAAGGTTGGGGACCTCTGTGCTAGAGCATTTTCCCATAAAATGTTGGCTTTCATTTTATCATATGACAAATATTTTACTGAATGTTTTTTTTTTAATCAACCTTTGCACCACAATCCATGCTTCCATAAGAGAAGTGAGGGGTCAGCAAACTATGGCCCATGGGCCAAATCCGACCCAGTGTCTGTTTTTGCATAGCCTGAAATGGGTGGATCTTTGGGCGGAAGAACATCAGGTTCGAGGCTCAACCAAGCAAGGGATGGGATCAAGACCTGGGTGTCTTGCAACATAGCAGTGGCCTATCAACAACCTCCTTCCTGGTGAGCTGGTGCCATAAAATGCTGCCAACCTTAAACTGCCTTAAACTGCCAACCAGACAGCTGCATCCCCAGTGCACAGAATCTGGCCATTTACAGAAGAAGTTAGTTGCCCCTGGGTTGGATGAAACTTGACAGCATGGTAAACTCTGTAATTTTCAGCAGTACTTCTTGTACCATCTTAAGGCATCACAGTTAATTTTGGACAGAAAATAAAGGTGATGTTCCTGCCCAGAGGACAGTTCGGTTTGTGCTTCTAAGGCAAACTGTTCTTTGGAAGAACAGCGGCTGCTTCCTGGCTGCTAATCTCCACAGGGATCAAAATAGCTTAATAATCATCCTTTATATTCTTCATTACACATATATTTTCTTTTGACCATTTTGAGTTAAGCCAAGTATAGGTAGTCCTCGACTTACAACAATTTGTTTAGTAACCATTCAAAGTTACAACTGCACTGAAAAAAAGTAGCCTATGATTGTTTTTCACACTTATGACCGCTGCAGCATCCCCATGGTCACATGATCAAAATTTGGATGTTTGATAACTCACATTTATGATGGTTGCAGTGTTCTGGGGTCATGTGATCACCTTTTGCGACCTTCTGACAAGCAAAGTCAATGGGGAAACCAGATTCACTTAACAACCATGTTGTTAACAACTGCAATGATTCACTTAGCAACTGTGGCAAGAAAAGTCGTAAACTGGAGCGAAACTCACTTAACAACTACTTTGTTTAACAATAAAATTTTGGGCTCAGTTGTGGTTGTAAGTCAAGGACGATCTGTATTCCATTTTTATTGGAATGACAACATTATTGGAATCATGAATGCCCTGGGGCTAAATGAATTAATCCTTAGCCCAGGGGGTCTTCAAACTTGGCCCTTTTATGACTTGTGGACTTCAACTCCCAGAATTCCTCAGCCAGGCACGCTGGCTGAGGAATTCTGGGAGTTGAAGGCCACAAGTCATAAAAGGGCCAAGGTTGAAGACCTCTGCCTTAGCCTATTCTGTGTTACTCAACCTTGGCAAATTTAAGATGTCTGGACTTCAACTCCCAGAATTCCCCAGCCACCATAACTCCCACATGAATTCTGGGAATTGAAGTCCAGACCTTAAAATTGCCAAGGTTGAGAAACACTGGCCTATGTAGATTTGTGAGAAGGGAGAAAAACCAAAGGAAAGTCTGTTCTTCCTTTCAAACATATGTAATGTAATTTCCCCCCTCTCTCTTGTTCCTTTGGAGACGGAGTATTTTGAAAAGCTCTCTATGTAACATGAAGACATTTTTCTTTTTCATTTGAAATGTCTCTGAATACTTTGTTGCTTGTTGCTGATGAATGTTACTGCACTAGATCTCTGTCAAGAGTGCTAGCAGTTTGATAAGCTAACTGGCCAATGCAGTTTCTTCAAAAAACTGTTCTTAAGCAAAACGCTGTAAGTCAGGGGTCTTCAAACTCGGTCCTTTTATGACTCATGGACGTCAACTCCCAGAATTCCTCAACCAGGCATGCTGGCTGAGGAATTCTGGGAGTTGACGTCCATGAGTCATATAAGCGCTGAGTTTGAAGAACCCTGCTGTAAGTCTTCTTTGCACTGTTGTTAAATAAGCAGCACGTTTTTGTCTGAAACATAAACTTTCCGTTTCTCTCCTACATTGCAGGTTTACCTGTTTCGTCTCTATATCTTCAATGTCTCTCACTCACCTACGTGGGACTTTTGGCCACATTGACTGTTCTGATAGTAAAAAAGAGGAAGGGAAAATAAGGTTGGATGGTCACCTCATATATCATTTATTATAATGCCCCACAGATTTCCATCCCACCTAGACTATTTTGCTTCACCACAGGGAGGCTTGGAGGCCACATTATTTGGGCTCCCAAAAATCCAGATGACCATCTGATGGCAGCAAAGGGTTAAGAGTTTCCTGCATAGAAGAGGAACAAAATAGACAGATGAGTCCACCAGGGAGCAAACTTTAAAAAAATTGAGATTATTTGACATAATTTTCAGACATCTGGCCATCACCGCAGGAGATGTTTGCAAGAGCAGAATGCAGGGAGGGAAGAATGTTTGAGGAGTGGAGAGTTACCCCACTTTTCTGGAACTCGGTGCAGCTGCATATAATGAAATTGTGTTAATCCGACCGTGGGAACAAAACTGTAGACCCGGGTGTCCAACCTTGACAACTTTAAAACTTACGGATTTCAACTCCCAAATTCCCCAATCAACCATGGTCCCTGCTGTAGATAGAATTATAGTAAATAATTTCAGGGTGCCATCATCTCACCAGAAAAAAAAAGGCACAGAAGTTTTCAATGAAAATATTTTAATACTGTGCTACTCAGATGGGTCTTTAGAAAGGCTATAGATCTTTAGAAAAAATATTACCTAATTTAACTTTCCTCCCCTGGCTCCTTATAATTATCTGTGCTGTATGACTGTGTGTATTCAATGATTATCCTCCATCAGAGTAATATTGCTCCTCAAGTCCTCAAGACCTTATTCAATTATGACAATAGAAAATATTAACTACAATCTTTAAAATGTAACTGTTTATTAGTTAAGCACTACATACAAAAAATAAAATGGAGCAGGAATATGTAGAGATTCTCCAAGTCTAATATGACACATTAATAATGCCAATAGCAAAACAATAATTCCTTTTTATTTAAACTACTTTTTGGCAACTTCACTTTTCCATTTTATTATTGATATCATAAGCTTGTTCTTCCATTAATGTTCCTTTTCAGAAACAGGAAGGCAGATAGATGTACTGTATATATATCCCACAAGTTAGCCATATGCTCAGCTTCTTGAGAGATGCTCTCCTTTCTAATGATTAAACATCTCGAGAATTCATCCTCAGCATCCTGTTTCCAACATGACTAATCAAGGCACATGGGCAATTTTCTTCTGCTGATTTTGATCTCCAGAAACTGTCATTTAGAGCAGGGATGTCAAACTGCCAGCCGGTGGGCCGGACACGTCATGCAGAAGCCACGCCCACCCCATTGCCAGCAATGGCAAAACAGTTCTGATATGTTTCGCGACGTCACGTGACATCTTGAGTTTGACATGTCTGATTTAGAGGAATATATCCTGATGGAAACTTGCATATATCATCTGGTAGTAACAAGAACACTCTGCAAAGTATTGCCAGAATTGGCCCTATCATTAAGCATCTGGAGATGGTCATCTCGCATGGCAGATGCCAAGCAGCAACCTCAGATTGATTTATTTTAAAAATCTGCATTCTATTTTCAAATCTAGTTTTTCAAAATAAAATGTATGTGCCATGTAGCCTATCCTAAATTCTGCAAGTTGTCCTTGTCTACTACTCAAATAATAATAATAAAGTTGGAGGGGACCTTGGAGGTCATCTAGTCCAACCCCGTTTAGGTAGGAAACCCTATACCATTTCAGACAAATGGCTGTCCAGTACTACTTATCACAATAATCATCCTAGTATTTTCCCCTGCAGGTGCAGGGCCTGCTTTTTGGGTCAACAAGCACTGTCTTGCGCGATCAAATGCAGCATCTGTGTCCAATTGGGCATTTTTCATCTCTACATTTATTGTATCTTGCCATCTTTGTTTTGGCCTTCTATGTGGGCACTTGCCATCTATATTAAAGTGGAAGGCAATGTGGACAACGAATGCTACTCATAGAATGTGGCCATACCACTGTAGACATTTCTTTTGCATTTTATAATAATAATAATAAAGTTGGAAGGGACCTTGGAGGTCATCTAGTCCAACCCCCTGCTCAGGTAGGAAACCCTATACCATTTTGGACAAATGGCTGTCCAGTCTCTTCTTAAAAACTTCCAGTGTTGGGGCATTCACCGCTCCTGGAGTCAGGTTGTTCCACTGGTTAATTGTTCTAACTGTCAGGAAGTTTCTCCTTAGTTCTAGGTTGCTTTTCTCCTTGATTCGTTTCCATCCATTGCTTCTTGTCCTGCCCTCAGGCGCTTTGGAAAATAGCTTGACTCCCTCTTCTTTGTGGCAGCCCCTGAGATACTGGAACACTGCTATCATGTCCCCCCTCGTCCTTCTCTTCGTTAAACTAGACATACCCAATTCCAGCAAACCGTTCCTTATATGTTTTAGCCTCCAGTCCCCTAATCATCTTTTCTTTGATATTGGTGCAATACCCATTTGCTTCCAAACTGTGTCATTGCAGACATGGTCAGGGAGAGAAACACCTAATGACGAACGAAGGATGCACATCTCCCTGGCATTTGGGGACTGGCCAGCACTCAGCACCATATAGAGCTGCTGGGTGCACCATTGTTTTATATCCCATTGATTTTAGATGGATTGGCAATGCTTCAATCACAGAGCAGACCAATGATCTCCTTCCATTGTAACCATACTTTGCATACTTTGTCTTTGATGCTGCTATCACTTTGTAGAAAGGATCCTAGGTAACAGAAGGAATTGGTCTTCACTAGATTTTCACTGCTGCTATGGTGGCAGCGCTCGGGCTGGTCTCTAAATATTCAGTCTTTTTAACGTTGAGGTGCAGGCCAAACTGTCTGATTATTTCCTACAGTTACAGAACTCACTGCTAATCAGATAGTACAGGGCTCACTTCCAGCATAGATGGATTCCAGCAGTTTGGTCATTTCTACTGTTGCCTTAAGATTAATGTTGCATCCCTTAACTGCAAAGCATGATTAAATTCTCAATATTTTCCATTTTAGTGGAACCACCTTAAAATTATTTGAGTTTTTATTTTTTACAGAACAGCATGACATATGTTACCAGTGACAATATTGGGCCCAAAATTTATGCTACTGGTCAGAATGGAAAATGGAAGAAAGGACTGTTTAGAAGTTTTATCTGATTGTCACATCACCTGGGGCAATAGACAATGAAAATTTTATCTCACTTTCCCTCAAGTCCAGCTTTGCTGCTATTGCTTACTATAATAATAATAATAATAATAATAATAATAATAATGATGATGATGATGATGATGATGATGATGATGATGATGATGATGATGATGATGATGATGATGTTGGAAGGGACCTTGGAGGTCGTCTAGTCCAGGGGTAGGCAACCTTGGCTCTTTTATGACTCGTGGACTTCAACTCCCAGAATTCCTGAGCCAGCTATGCTGGTTCAGGAATTCTGGGAGTTGAAGTCCACGAGTCATAAAATAGCCAAGGTTGCCTACCTCTGGTCTAGTCCAACCCCCTGCTCAGGCAGGAAAGCCTATACCGTTTCAGACAAATGGCTGTCCAGTCTCTACTTAAAAACTTCCAGTATTGGAACATTCACAGCTTCTTGAGGCAGGTTGTTCTACTGATTAATTGTTCTAACTGTCAGAAAATATTGCATTGCATTGAAGGTAATGGATGAACTCTTATTTCTAGAGTTACACTTTTCTCTGATCTAAGCAAGTGTTTAAGATTGGTTAGGAACCAACTGTTTCTCAATTTTCAGTTGACTGAACCACATACATGATGTTCTGCCAAGAAAGAATGTTAGCAGATAGCAAAGAACATTAATATGCTTAATAGCTTGTGGGATTTTAATAGCCATACATGTAATTGCTAGATAAGTTTGATTATTTGTTTCATCATATATGATGCAAAGTAACTTATCTGTATTAAGAATTAACTTTAACATCTCGTTTAATGATCTCTGGGTGAAAAAATCCTTTTCACTGCTGTTATAGAGCTGCTGCCAAACCAAGTAATATTCTGGTTCTTTTAATCTGAGCTTTTCTAACTTTAATTTAATATGAGGAATATATGTTGCTACTACTTATAATAATCTGTTGCACATTAAGAGAGAGTAACCGTGAACTGTACATTATTCATACTACAGTATATGCATGCATTAATAGGAACAGTTATACCAAAATAATTCTGGGTCCAAAATTGGCTTGTATGTATACAGATAACATGGGACCGCTTTCATGCATGTGTGCTTTGTTGCTGTTTTCTCCATAATCTCTCTTAATTCTTGCAAAATGGTCTGCTTGATTCTATTGATTTCTATCAAAGTGGTCTCACTTAAATATTTTATCTGATATTTGAGCTTCTATAGAAATTAAACATATTCCTCAGGATTAAAATACTGAAATAAAGTTTTTATCTGAGTGCTTTCCCAAACCACAAAATAAGTTGAAGTTTGCATGATGTTTGGGAAGGAAAATTGTAAATGATCTCATAACTGCCTTTTTCTCCTCCATCTTTTTTTTTTAGCAAGTTGAAGTTTAAGTAATTTGAAGTATTATAGATAAAAAAATATGTAGTTTTTCATTAGGCAAAAATGATAATTCTTGCATTGCATTGTTGGCAACTCTCTTTTCCATTTCAGACATGAACAGATGTTTTTGGCCAACCATATAATTTTGGTGTAGTCATGGATACTTCTATAAGTTTATCTCACTGAAAGAGCTAGTCCTTGCATGTACAGATCAATCTCACCTTTCTGGATAATGTTTAAAGGCTTCTCACTGTAAATGTCTACTGTAAATAGGGGTCTCTCTGTCAAAAGTCAATGTTTTCTAAACAGTGTCTCAAGATAATCTAAACTACTTTGAGTTTCAAATATGCGTCTTGAATGAATTAACTGTTAAAAAAACAGCAAGACTTTAATTTCCTTTTTTCTGAATATGATAACAGAAGTGAAAGGAGAATCTTATATGTCTGTCAGATGAAATCAAATATACATAAAACAATTGAAATATTAATCAATATATATATATAAAACAATTGAAATATTAATCATGAAGAATTGTTAAAACCATGCAAATAACAAGCTGCTTGTCAGCTCTTTTTCATAACTAAGAGCTGTGTTTCACATTTATTTGATGTAACTGACAATTCCTTTCTCATTGCAGGGAAGAAAGTCAGCCCACCATATTTTTCTGGCTTCAGCAAGCAACAAGATAGCAGCAAACAGTCATTGTCCATTCTGGTATATATCAAGGCATAATTTAAGTCATAATAACTTCAGATATGAAACTGAAGCAGGCTGGTACTCTGCCTCTATAGTGAACATACAGGTGTTGCTTGTTTAAAGCATATAGTTAAGAAGTTAGGTAAACAAAGGAATCTTATGGTTCTAAGAGAATTGAGTTTCACATTTCTTCTATTGTTACCAAGAAAATGGTTCTGAAATATCTGCAATTCTCACTCTGAAAAATATAACTTTTGCTGCTGGTCGTTATTTGGCAAGCAGTATGATCACCTTCCACAAAGACTCAGTAGGTTATTTCTGGTGGAAGTGTGCAATGTCCAAAAGAGTTTGGGATCTGTTCCCAAGGGGGCAATAGAAACAGTGGTGGGATTCAAATATGTGAACAACCAGTTCTCTGTGTGGATGCTGTTTCTGGAAGTCCATTTTGGGCCTAGCTACTGGTTCTGCCGAAGTGGTGTGAACCGGCGGAATCCCACCACTGCATAGAAAGCAGCTCTGTGAAGAACTTAGAAATAAGCTGTAACTTTTCAAGATTACTTTTCATTCTTATTCAGCTTCTTAGAGCAAGACGCGATAGCAACATTTTTCACATATCCTTTTTAATGGAGATGACAATGGTGAGTCTGAGAACTCTCACAAGTGAAACCATCAGAATTTCTTTCTTCTGTAAACATGATGATAAATTTACACCAATAGCTGTTAAGGTGCATTGGTGGCTAGCAGATAAAATTAGAAATCTACAACCAGTGTCTTGCACCAATGTGCAAGTTTTATAGGCAGTTATGGTGTCCTCAGATCTCCCACTAGCAAGCCTCTGCTTCTCAGAATTGCAAATGCAGCATTTTTTTAAAGGTAGTTTCCATAGTGCAGATGGCAAATATGCAAAAATTATCTTATTAGAATGCCATAAAGAAGGTTAATATGCTCTGAAAGCATAGTTAACAAATCTGATTACGGTATACTTCTTATACAAAAGAATATTCTAGGTAAGGTTAAGATGACCTGAAACTTTCATTTCCTCTCCTTACCATCAAACACAAATCCAATTATTTCTAGCTTTGTGGATCTGCCAAGTCAACTTTAAAGAGTTTCGGTGCCTAATCATTCTTTTACATTCTTCCTATCATTGCAGTGAGTGATTATGTGTACATATTATTCAAATCAATGCAATGCTAAGAACCTTAAAGTGATGTGGGATAATAAGATGCTGCTGAAAATCTGTTCAAACTTACCGAATCTGGTCAATAGGTTCAGTGGAATTCACTTGTACAAAGTCATATATAAGATAGTGTTATAATCTATTGAACCATCATTAATTGGCCTGTTATGAAGCCAGTCACATCCTTCTGTCATAACTCAGCATGTTAGCATGAATTTGAAAATAAATAGGTTTCCGAATATCTGGAGTAATTTAAAATGCCTTTAATTAAAATGAAGAATCCTTCCATCCACCACACATCAGAGGCTGGGAGACTGAAAACAGCCATAATAGATGGACTGAATATGTGGACCATGGAAATAAAGGAGAGCAAGAAAGGAAGATGACCAACTTAGAGGAATCAATACAAACTGTAGCACCTTGGAGATCACCTGGAAATCAAAGCATTTAAAATTCAGAGTAAAACTACATATATCTTATCACTTTCCCCTCTGATAAATTCATCACATATATTAAAGATCTGGAAGACATCATTTAGACTACTTTCATGACCATCAGAACAAAAATCAAAATTCAAGCATTCCTGAAGCAGGTCTACTTCTGTTTAAATACATTCAACAGATAATTTATAAATAATGTTATATTCTAAGTAATTTATTAGTTGTTTGCTTTTACCTTTACGAAGTTTTTCCTAACATTTCACCAACATTTGTATTCCTGTAACATATTTATTTTTTATACTAGCACTGTCAAAAGACTACATGTCTTGCTTGGGGGAAGAATAAGGAATAAATGATAGCCATACAGATATTTTAATTTTCTTTTCCTGCATGAGAAAATGTGGGAGATTTCATAAAATGGCTGCCACAAAGGGTACTACTTTCTTATTTCTTATTCCATGTATATCTTTCATCACCCAGCTTAGGTTTGCCTTTTTTTTCTGGACAGGAAGGCACACTTTAAACAAAGCATGGGACTACAACTGCTGTTGTTTTTCTAAGAATGTGTGTTATAAATGGGGCCCAGAAACATTCTTGTAAATAAACGTAAGTTATAGGTTGACCCTTTGGTCTACACAGTAAACATTTCCAATTCATCACATTTTAAAATTAAAAAAAATCTGAGAGAAATTTGAAGTCAGAAGGGGCAGGAAATGTCTAGAGATACTCTGAGGTCAAGAAAAGCCCTGTTGTCTACTTCAGGGCTCTGCTATTGGGAATTACTGAACTTTCAGGAAAAGGAAAAAAAAACCTAGATGGAATCAAATAGAGAAGGGATTGCTAAATAACCACATGTCTGCAAAGACAGATAGTTCTGAACACTTTCCTCATAATGCTACTCCATTTACAGGGCCGGTTCAGAATTAAATATGTATCTATGGAGACTAAGGCACAGTGATGATCATATTTCCTCTGTTCTGTTATTGTTCAGCTGTTTGTCTCATCTTAGAGCTCAACATTTCCTGAAGCCCAGTTTAACTGTGAGAATTTCAAAGATTTAATTTTAGAATTGCAGTCAGTTTGCCAGAGATTTCAGCTTCCTAGATCATTATCAAGTCCACTTTTGCATAATGATAAAAACACTTGAAAAATAATGTGAAGGCATACAAGATTATATGGGGTTTTTTTCTTCATGTATTTGCAGTTTTTTTTAAAACAAAACAGCATTTATGTGCACATCTGGTAAGGAAGGGGGTAACTGAAGTAAAACCTGCATGTAGAGTTTTATCCGAAGTTAATACAAATACCACTATGGACTGAATAAAATAGAATTCCTATTTTATTCAGTCCTATTGTTCTAGAACATAGAATCATAGGTCTAGAAGGGACCTCAAAGGTTTTATAGTCTAACTCCCTGCTCAAGGCAGGAGACCTTATACCAGTGGTGGTGAACCTATGGCACATGTGCCAGAGGCGGCACTCAGAGCCCTCTCTATGGGCACGCGTGCCATCACCCCAGCCCCGCCTCCCTCCGTGGCCTCCTCCTCACCAGCAGCCCCCTGGAGGACAGTCACCCCCGGGCACAGCCCATGCGGAGCAGCACAGCCAAGACATGGCAGCTGGGCAGCGGGACAAGACTCCACCCTTGCGCCCTGTCGTGTGCAGATGATGCTGTGGGGTGCAGGCAGAGGGTTTGGCCACCATGGCGCTGCTGGGCCACCTGGGCGATCTACGGCAGGCCATGGAGCTGGTGGGTGGCCCTGTAGGCAGGCGGGGCAGGGGGCGGCTGGGGGTGGGATGGGATGGGGGCAGTTTTGGGGCACTTGGTCTCTAAAAGGTTCGCCATCACTGCCTTATACAATCCAGATCAAATGGTTGTCTAGTCTATTTTGGAAAACCGCCAGTGATGGAGCACCCACAACTCCAGAAGGCAAGCTATTCAATTGTTCTCACTGTCAGATAATTTCTCCTTACCTCTAGGTGCACTATAGAGTGCTCTGTTTATGTAGTCTAGGACTGCCTTGCAAATCCACTGTCTATCCCATATTTTTCTTTCTTACCATGAAGTAGGTTGTGATCTACATTATCAAATACTTTACTGAAGTCCAGGTATACAATATCCACAACATTTCACTGGCCCACTAATTTAGGCACTTTATCAAAGAAGGAATTAAGGTTTGTCTGGTATGATCTGTTTTTAATAAA
>NW_015387192.1:293417-306015 GCF_001527695.2 Protobothrops mucrosquamatus | reverse complement strand
CCCCCTCTTTATTTTAAAAATTATTCCAAGAACAAAAGCACTGCACCATACTACAAAATTATCCATGCTCCACTTTTTACCTATGCCCTTAAGAATAGTCTAGCATGATCAGGCTTGATTCATACCAGCTGAGTTATGCTATTAACTCAAGGAAGCCAGGTGAATTTCAATAAATAGCAGATGAGTAAGGGTGGGGTAGTTTTAGCTTTTAATAAGAAGCTGTGTTTCAGAATAGCTCATAGTGAAAAGGAACACCTACCACTTACAAACCTGTGCAACTGGTTAGCCTTGTACCTTAATTGACAAATATTCTAATGAACTAACTCTTTCCTGTCTGGATTTTGGTCTGCATTAACTTGTCTTTGCTCTCTGCAACTTTGATTAGGAATCCGACAACTTGGGCTTCTGAATTTTGGATGCGCTAGTTGACCACTAAATATTTTTCTGATTGTGCATTACAGATTTTGGAAATAAATTTTGCAATTTGTAACCCCTTGTCAGAATAGTATAGTTGCTAACTAACAGCATATCCATCAAAGTTGTTATCTGCCTGATTATCAGCTTTGTTTTCTTTCATCTAAGTTAACAATGAAACTTTTGGTGAAAAGTTTTGGAGACTTCTTTCCCCATTTTGGTGCAGAGACCAAAGGTAGCGAATATTCATATTTGAAAAACAAATCGTGAGGAAGGCAACTGTAAACATCCTTATTATGAATGTTATTGCTTAAAATTGTTTGAGAATGTATTTTCATAACCCAATAAATTGGAAACAAATGTATCAAAGCAAAACAACTGCCTTTCAGTGATTAGCGTAAAAGCAATTTGAATATGGAACATTAGATCCGATTCCTTCACTCATTGATAGAACAATTGCTACAGAGTTTAGGAACCATTCTACTCCAGCAAAGTCTCTTCAATAGCTCTGTGCATCTGAGTGTATCTGGGAGCAATTTCAAAGTTTTAATTAGTGAAGCTAAAAATCATGCTTGTTTCATTTTATTGCTGGTTTAATTATTGCCCAGCAATAATTTCAGTTTCATTTCTGCACAATTGAGAACAGTGTTGGCTGGGAAATTCTGGTTGGGGGATTCTGGGAATTGGATTCCACACATTTTAAAGGCTCCAAGATTGAGAAACAATGCTCTAGATCAGGGGTCCTTAACCTTGGCAACTTTAAGACTTGTGGACTTCAACTCCCAGCAAAGCTGGCTGAGGAATTCTGGGAGTTGAAGTCCACAAGTCTTAAAGTTGCCAAGGTTGAGGACCCCTGATCTAGATGGTTACCACGTCTGTATAAACTAGTATAATAAAATGTTTAGAATAGTCTTTAATATTTTAATATATATTTTGTATATACTTTAATATATACTTTGTGTATATTAAAATATGTAATATATATTAATAAATGAACAAGTTGTTCACACATATCAATAAATAAGGCAGTGCTAGTCTATTGCCACAATAAAATAAAGGGTTATATTCTGAGATGTTCTGGAGATTTTGATTTAATAGACAAAATAACTATCAGAGGCTTAAGATACTGATTTTTATCATTTCAACCGCACCCCAAGCATCTAATTAATCACTTTTTTATATATGGCTAGGAGTTTATAGGGGAAAATCTAATATGTACAGTATAAGCCTTACAACACCTTTTATTGTATCCATTAACCTCCTGCCTCAAATAATGCAAAAATTTGTCTGATCCTGCTCACTTCAACATCATAAATCTCTGGAGAGCATTTTGTTTTCAAATTCAATCCTTATAAGAAAATTCTGCACTCTGAATGTAGAATGTTATGTATATACAGTAATTAGCAACTTAAATTAGTATTAATAGTATTCTGCTACGACAAAAATCACAACAAAACACAGAATAACATGTTTTAATATTTATTATAGTTATTTATATGTTATCACTACCCCCTCTTTCTCCCTCTCTTTATTTTGCATTTATCTTTAGGTCTATTAGTTTATAGTTAAAATCCCTCAACTCCGTGATCATTAGATGGCAATAAAGCAATGAATAGTTTCTATTCCTGTAGCTATCTGGTAGTCATTTGATCTTTGGAGTCCATATCTGGTAGCCCTACTTACACCCTACTTTTAGGCTATCAGCTTCTAAAAAGATCTTTACAACATTTAAAGTCTTGATTTTAATTTGATAGCCCAATTCTGTTTTCACCTTGCAGTATCTTAGCTTCCCCCTGAAATCGATGAAATCATTTTATCCAACAGCTTATTAAGGGCTCTCTTCAACTATACTTTAATAAATTGTAGGACAAATCATGGTTTTATTTCAGTCTCCAGAGTTTTATCAGGAGACAGAGTTGCATGTACTCAGATAGTCAAAGCTTTTAGGCATCAACCTTTATAAGTGATCTAGTGTTTTCAGGTTCCTACAGCAGCAAAAAAAAAAAAAAATTCAAGCCAAGAAGCAGGAAAGAAGTGGGCATGATGCTACTTTAGATTGCAAGTATTTGCAAATTGATAAATGAACAATACAGCTTTTACTTCTGTTATTCTGGGCATGGATGAAAGCTATGAAAATGGAGCTTCCACAGTTACATTGAACATTTCAATAAAAGACAATGTTTGGAAAGTGTGAAAAGACAATTAGAGGACTTTACTTTAAATATGGTTTTGGAATGTTCCTAGAATCTACACTAGAATTAAAATGTATTGCTTGCCAAACCTCCTTCTATTGTTTGCCCAAACTTCTATGCACATTTTGATGGTTCAGGAATTAACCAAATAGTTAACAGTCAATGTTAGCATTTGACATACTTCCCCCCCCCAATTGTAAATAGTATTTGACAGTGTCTGACAACTGTCCTGGAGCAACAGTTAAGATGTGATCATATCTGAAGTACAGCTGTTACTATTTGACAGTATTTGGCAGGTGACACATCACAGTTGTCAGCATTTGATAGTATTTGACAGCTGCCATGCCAAATATTCGACAGCTTACTTCAAATAGAATATAGGAAACAGGTTTAGGGAAGGAAGAGATAAAAAATCTACTAGATCTCTGGTGATTTATAATAGATTGACAAAAATTTGTGTCACCTTCCAGTGATTTAACAACAGTGGCAAAATGACTGCCCCAGGTTAAATCTTGCAGAAATAAGTAACTGACATTACCAGGAATAGGTTTTTGCTTGGAAATACTATGAACCCAAAAATGTTTCAAAACATTTTTGAATCACATTCCAAAGTTAAAGTTTAAAATAAGAAAATGAAAGGAAACAAGAAACAATGTATTTAATTGATTGATTACAGGCCACCACGTTGTTGTCAATTTTTAGTAATATGACCAGATTAGGATAACTTGACCCTGGACATTTATGCTTCCAATGAGAACTCTGGATTGATTTATTGATGATCCATTTATTTGTTTTCTTGGCTGTCCATGGTATTCTCAGAAGTCGTCTCCAACATTCAAATTCAAAAGCATCAATATTCTTCCCGTCTTGCTTCTTCAAAGCCCAACTTTCATTTCCATAAAGAGTCACATGTAATACCATAACTTGCACAATTCTGATCTCTCTAGGTATAGACACATCACAGCATTGAAATATATTTTTCATGGCTACTTTACCAAGTGCTAGCATGTGGTGTATTTCTTGACTGTTTCTTTATTTTTGGTAGTTGACCCTAAAAGATAGAAGTACTGTACCACTTTGATATCTTCATTATTAATGCTAAGGCTGGAAGTTCTATCTGTTGTCATTAGTTTGGTCTTCTTTGTATTTAGTCCCATTTGCCATTAAAGGATATTGTACAATAATTTTGACACCTTGTTAAGTTTCTCTGTCTCATACTGGAATATAGATTGACCTCTTTCAATATGTTGACCACCATGTTGTTCTCCATTTTGATGGCATAGCTTGGTTAGAATCTTTACCAATTATTCTTTTTTCCATATTCCAGTGGCTATTGTATCAGTTCCTTTAACCTTCTGACTTGTAATGACTGACCTTCTATTTCTAGTACTTAAAGGTTCTTGTAGAATAGCAGACAGTATCTGGTCCTGTCTTTGATGTTAAAATTGAGCTTTCCACTTCCTTATAGTAATAATATAGTCAATTTAATTTCTTCATCTTGTAATGTCCATGCATAGACACCATGTATAGAGATGCCATTTTGGTTATCTGAAGACAGTATTAGCTATGAAGAAATCATTGGGGTGGCAGAAATTGATGGTTGGAGCATAAACCTGAATGGTTATCATCTTAAAGGGCTGTCTTTGAAGTCTAATCAATATCAGTCACTGATTGCAATGTAGCCAAGTACTTTTCTTACTATATCCTTCCCATCTATGAAAGTAATACCTTTCTCTTTTTAAATTTCTTGAGTAATAAACTGTTGGAACGTCTGACTGAGAGTATCCAGTGCAAGACCATCTCAATTTGTTCATGCCTAAGATGTCAATTTACAGTTGTTTCATTTCATTTTTCACTGTATAGACTTTTCCCATGTTCATGCTTCTTATGGTCCATGTTCTTACTGTAATTCTGACTTGCAGGTTTGCATTTCTTTTTATACATCATGTTAAGCAATTTGACTAGTAAGACTAATTTTCAAATGTCTGTTTATCCTGAAACTCACTGGATGGATCTTATTCTTCAGGATTATTGGAGGATGATTTGAACAATGGGGATGAAAACCCATGTTCCCCAGATACCAACTGACCATTCAGGACACAGATCTGAATATGACGTTTATAATGAAGACTGAACTCACAGTTATCTCTTTATCCTACTTGAATTAATTTGTATAGGAAGAATTCCATAATGTCTTATTTTACTAATATCCTAATCCAGGTTTTATGCTCAATGAAGATTCAGTAAGATTTTCTATGATCTTTTGATATATTTTAATAGTGATGATTGCCTTTGAAAGTTTTCTCCAGTAATTGCCATGTATTAAAAAGATGTCTGTTCTTGGAAGCTATTTTCCAAGTCCTTTTCTTTGCATTATACCATTCTCTCTGAAATTACACTCTCTTAGTTTTTATCAATTATTTATAGAATTTGATAGAGCCAGCATAGATTTTCATCAACAACTCAAATATATGGGGCAAACCTGGAATCTTTGGGCAGTTCTACTAGAAAGGTACCAATATAAAATTAGTGAGCCACTCTTTAATATTTTAATGCCAAGATATGCAATCAAATCATGTGTACTCTCACATGTAATTAATAATAATGTATATTCAGATAATAATGTAAGAATCTTACATATAATAATTAGAAATGACCCTAAAAATAGTTGATTCAGAAATGTAAGTTTGAATGATCTTGGGAACAGGATTTTTGAAAGAGGAAAATAGAAACTTGTGCTCATTGCGTTGTTGTACTTTGCTTGCTCCTAAAAGCTTGCCTCTCCAGAGCAAACATAATAGTTTGGACAATAAAAATGTAGTGTGAGCTATGCTCGTCATTTTATGGTGCAAGAATAGGCTTAGTTCTCTATTAAGGATTAAATATTGAGTGAGGTATTCTATCCCATAATCCCGTTTGCTCTGATTTTTTTGGGAGGGGGGAGGAGATAAAAGTCTTAGAATTTTTTCAATCTGCTGCTAACTCTCTCTTAGGGACTTGTGCTGTAGAAATATTGACATTTTCCTCTATAATTCATAAGAAAACAAGGAGCAGATTGTGATTTAACAGCACTGTGGCCTGAAACTGATGCAGCTAAAGTATATGCTTCATGATACACTTACAAAGTTTCTACTTGAGTGTTCTTATAATCGTGCTAGTTTATCACACTACACACAACAGCTTGTAATCACAGAACATTAAGCTTTATTATCAATAACCGGAAAGTTTGTTATAATTTGGAGTGATGGAATTGTAACTACTGTCCAAGCAACCATAATACCTTCTACAATTTCAGCATACTGTGCCCTATTCTGGTTATCTATAATATTGCAGTGCTGAAGCTTGGCTTTAAAACTCATAATTATTATCAACTTATTTTGCTATGTGTTGAAAAAACCATTTGTTGTTCAGAATGCCAACTTCTTTAATGGTCAGAAAATTGTTAGGATTTCAACACTGTCAATTCCAAGCAATCTGATAAACCTCTGGGATTTGAAAATAAGGACTGAATGTGTGGAGAATAAATGAGGGGTATTTTAGTATTTGCTAGTGAGGCCATTTTCTCTTATTTGGTGCAGGCCTATGTACTAGAGTAAACTTTTGGTAAAGATTTAATGGCCAGTTCTTTATAAGGAAACTAAGAGAACTTGAGAGAGGGTAAGACAAGAAAGTGGCCATGGATGGTTATGCTACATAAAAAGGAAAAAAGAGAGGCAAAAAAAGTGAAACAAGGAAAGTAGGCAGAGTAACTTTTAGATTTCTTTTCATGTTTTTACCAGAGTGGCCATAGGAAGCATCTGCATTTACTTCGGACATGTCTGAATGTTTGGTTGGGTGTGTACATTCACTCCACTGTAAAATCAGGGAGTTTCATAAATGTCACCTGTGTACGTGAGATATAATCAAGATGAACACATGTATGTTCTCTTAGAGTATCAGTTTCTGCTCTGCTCTCATGTTGTATCTGTACTTATTTGTACCTGTACCCTAGGAAACATGGGTTTCTCTGCATAATTCCTGGGCTTGGATCATGTGACTAGGAAAAATGGGAATTTAGAAATGGAATTAACAGAAACCAATCTATGGTGCGTTTCTGAATGTTATTTGCCAGCTTCTCCTACCGACACCAAATTTCGCCTCTGGTATTTTTTCCCCAGAAAGTTCTCCAGATGACAATTGGACAGACAAAGTCCTGAAACCCTTTTCATAATTTCTTTCCAATGTTCATTTGGGTTGCAAAGAATAAAAAGAGACTGTAGTAATCCCTTCTCTAATTATAGTAATTCATTTTGTAATTATGCATGTTATTGAGGAGAAACAATTTATATCCAGTAATATTTCTTCTTATGGTGTTATAGTTAAATATAGTTTTAATTGTTCTTGTCCCCTGAGTAAATGAGTTGTAGACAATTTTTCCACCACAGAAGTTACTGCCTTATCAAAAGAACAAGTAAGAGAGGTGACAATATCACTATAAGATCAAATCTTAGTATAAGAATTTTTGAGTGGTGCCATAAGATTCTAAAATATAGGTTGACAAATTTGAAAGAAATTATGCCATGTCTGTCCAAATACATGTAACCCTTCAGACAAAAAACCCTAAAATCTTAATTAAGAAGAATTAAAACAGTAATTAAATTACAAAATCTGAATAATAAGAGCAATAGGAGGAGGCAGTGTATAGCAGTTTAAATAATTATATAATATGTATTTAAAGCCACATACAAAATGTATTAAAAGACCTGAAGAATAAAACTATTTTTACCTTGTGTGTAAAGATTTTAATGCACGTATGAATTGTCTTCTAGGAATGATCTGCGGATAGTTTCCTCCATGCCTCTGTGGGAAGTCAGCCCCCCCCCCGAGAAAGAAATATTTTTGGGAAATATTAAAAAGGCAGAATATATTTCCCCAAAAGATCTTAAAAGCAGAAACCAACCCCTCCAAGTCTCTGCCCCAAACAGAAACCAGGTCTGCAGAAATGCAGATGTGATAATCTTGTCAGAAAGATTGGAGCCAAGAAGCTTGGATTAGAAAAAGATCCCTAGAATCAACAATCCCTCACACCAAATAATCCAACATTCATCAGCCACAGCCTCAGGGAAGCAGGATATGACCTTTGGGACATAATAGGATTAACCCACCACCATCAGAATAGTTGGCACACAGAAAGGCACACTCAGGTCAAAGTTCATGCCATAGCAACAACTCCAAACAAAAGCTCAAGAAGGTATAAAAACCCACCACCCCTTGCTATATGGGGTCAGCTTTTCCAGAGCCATCTTTCTGTCTGGCTCTCCTCTTCAATAAACTACCATTTTGCTTATTCCCAGCTTGGACTGGACCCTGATGAAGATTTTTCTTTCAACACCTCCATATAAAAATGTACTTAGGGTGATTTTAGGGGTTGAGTAGGAATATACAGAGAGAAACATTCAGTCTTAAGTCATGAAGGGCTTTAGGTTAA
This sequence comes from Protobothrops mucrosquamatus, assembly GCF_001527695.2. NCBI lineage: Eukaryota > Metazoa > Chordata > Lepidosauria > Squamata > Viperidae > Protobothrops > Protobothrops mucrosquamatus. The sequence continues at coordinate 297,942 of NW_015387192.1, read as the reverse complement.
TTTCAGTGTGCAGGGTAAGACCGCCTTCATGATGATACTTGCAAAGGTTATACTTACTCTACTGTAGTAAACTATAATGGCAATATGTTTAAGGGAATCTGTAATGGAACAGCTATGTTTTCATTCTGTTCTCAGTGTGATATGGCTTAATATGAATTGATGTTAATCCATCTTTCTGTTTGTGTCCTTGAGCATGTAAAAGTGTTTTTTTGCTGCCATGTTTGCATGAGCTGTTCCAGATAAAAAACAAGCTACTTCTTTTTCATACTTCTATGTATTTATTTGAGAACAGTATCTACTGGGACATGGAAGTCTTAAATAATTTATCCTGGAATATACAGATGAGAAGAAATGAATGCAGTCTAACGTTAGTTAGTAATCTCTTGATTCAGGATATTCAGGTCACTTTACAAATTATTCTTTTATATTAAATTTGGTAGGTTCTGGCACATAGCTAGTAGACAACTTGCTTGCAAGGACTGTTAAAAAGTGGCATAGTAATTCCACTCAAAATGTAACAATTCAGATGTTTCACAGGGTTTTTGTGGCTCTCAGTTCAGCACCTTTACATATTCAGGATTGTAGCATTTTCTAGATCTGGACTTTCTGTTTTAGAGCTTCCCCTAGGTTAACTGGTGTGTTAGGACAGAGGCCCCCAACCTTTTGGGCAACAGGGACGTTCTATGGCAAAAGATTTTTCCGTGGACCAGAGGGGGCATGGTTTCGTGTGCTGCCTGCATCCTGTGGATGGGACTTCGCTTGTTTGCGCAGCCCAGTTGCTGGCATGCTGTGGCCTGGTGCCAGTCCAAGGACCGGGGGTTGGGGCCCCCTGTGTTAGGATATAGAATTCAGTAGCTGGAACAGTAAAGTGTACAATAGGCCAGAGCACACAGTTGTAGTCAATTAGTTAGGGAATGCTGACTCATGCATGATGCAATCTACACTATGATTGGTTGCTGTAAGTATAAGGGGGAGTTTCCCTTTTTCCCTCCTTTTTCTTCTGTGTGTTCTATATACTGTTTAATTTATCTCATGATGTTTCTGTGTTCCTGATTATCTTATGTTCTTCCTAATTCTGCTGTAAATTTGAATATTAAATATATTTATATAAAAAACAACAAGTTTGTGTCAGTGTCTCTGACTTCATCTGGATAGCTGCTGCGCAATTCCATGACATGATGCAACAAATTGACTTTGGTCTATTAAAAATGGCCTTTCCTTCAAACCTATGGAGCTTTGTGGCTAGCAGTTCTCTAGTCCACCTTAACTTTTTTTTACCTTAATCCATTGTTAAATGAGTCCATAAATCAAACTAAGCCATTATTTGTTTTGGTCATATTTAGAATAATCCATAAGGGCTTGGTTGACGTATAATGCTAAACTATAAACCACGGGTTCCAGATCACAACAATTAAGTGTCTAAGTGATGGACTTACATATATTGACTTCCATAAGGCTGGTTGCTCAATGTTTTGAAAATAGTAATAATTGTCCGTGATATGCAGGCAGGGAAATGTAATTGTCTTATCTGGCCCAGTATTGCTTGTTCTGACTGACAACAGTTTTCTGGACTTTCACTACTCTGCTGGGAACTGAATCTGAGATTTTCTGTATAGAACTCTATGGAAGGTTTGCTCATTATTTTAAGCAACATCCTTTCTTCACCTGATTTTTAAGACATTATTTTTTCCTGCCTATTTCTGCAAAGAGATTTGAAATGTGCTTTCAAAATAAGCAGTTCATTTTGTACTTGGCCATATTTTTCACGCAGTGCCGGTTGCATAGAAAGTAGAGCATGCTGCTCTATCCTGGGGCTGATATTTTTGATATGGAAAAGCCTATACAGTTGACAGAACTTTACACTGTAAGAGAATAAATCATTTCAGCTGCATGTGCTCCTTGCTAAATGTTTTCCTTTTTTCTCTCTTTTGAGACAAAGGTAATAATTAACAAGTGTTTGATGGAGGTGAAGGAACACAGGAGAAAATGGGAGCTATTTTTTCCTTATATACAGACATTGTGTTGAGCCTGAAGCTAAAGGATAAGGCTTCCATAATTGTAGCTCTCTATGGAGATATGCCAAGAATTCTATACCTTTTGGCAGCTGTCTTTTCAGAGAATAGAGGTTTTTGAATAAAAGAGGAATAAAAAAATCTTCTTAACTATCACAAGTGAAGAAGGGAAAAAATTAAGCCAAAGAATTCCTTTTGGTTCTTTAGATTTATGAAACATTAATGAGTCTAAGGACAGGTCAGGATGGTGCTGTGAACTGAATGATGTATTTAGATATAGAAAATCTATTTTTATATCCCTGCTCAGTTATAAAATGCAGTGTAGCCTTAAGCCCAGCTCCTAAAAATACAGGCTGGAAATCCATATGTGCACAGCACATCTGGCTCATAAAGTCTTTACCTGCTGTGTATATCTTGTGAGGTTAATGCTATGTCAAACTTTGTCTGCTATTTCTGAAATAGTTTCTCCAGCATGTGAAAGAGACTTCTTTGTTTACTATATTCTTGGGAAACTTGAAAATCTCTCTAGAATTCCTGTCTGAAGTTTTTGAGTTAATAGATTATTAGTAGTGGCATTGCTGCTGTTGCTGTTTACTTTCTATTACATATTTTCTCATTCCTCTGAAGCTTCTTGACTATTCACCTTTTCTGATCTGAAAAAAATCAACTGGAGATTTTTTTCACGTCTTTCCTTACAATGTTAACTGAAGGGTTTGACGGTATGGAGATTACAGACTATTGAAGATATGGTTTTATATAGTAATAGAAAAAGTAATATACACCAGGGGTCCCCAACCCCCAATCTGTGGACCGGCACCGATCCGCGGCATGCCAGCAACCGGCCTGCACAAACAAGTGAAGCCCCATGTGCGGGATGTGGGCAGTATGCAAAACCATGCCCCCTCTGGTCTGTGGAAAACCCTTTCTCCACGGCATCAGTACCTGGTGCCCAAAAGGCTTGGGGCCTCTGATATACACTATACCAATAGAAGAAAATATATGTAGCTCAGGATTGAATGATGGAGTCCTTGGTGCTCTCTGAGCGTGATTATTTTCCTGCAGAAATTTAATTACCTAACTATGTAGCAGAAGGCTCCCCAACCCCCGGGCTGTGGCCTGGTAGAAGGCTGTGGCCCATTTGGAACTGTGCCATGCAAGCGGCATGCAGGTGCATGCAAGTCCACATGTGAGTGGTGGGCATGTGTGCAAGTGTGTACAGCTCCATTTATGGTCTACTGGGTTTCTGCAGTGTGTTTGTGCTAATCTGAATAATGTTCTCTCCTTTTATGTTAGGTTCTTACTATGGTAGTGAACCACTTGATTTATGTATGTAGTTTTATAATAGACTTACGTTTCTAATTTGCCATCATTTCTTCTATTAATGAAGATACCTAAGAAGGGTAGTGTAATTGTTTTCTTCTTTCCTTGTGAATTTTATTCCTTTTGAAGATCTTGTTAATTGTTACATATGTCTTCTATAGCTGTTTCTTTTTTTATTATGACAAAGGTGTTGTCAATATACCAGCTCCATACTTTTGGTTGTATACTGGGATTGTCATAATTTCTAGATGCTGCATGATAGTCTCCGCATGAACCTATAAAACCAAAAATATGGATCAGACACAGCATACAGACAGAGAGAGACACACAGAGAAACATACAAACAATGGAAAATCCACAAAGAAAGCTACAGAATTGTGCAGGCTGTTTGCTTGTTAGACCTCTAGTGGCAAAGCACAGGCTGCATGCTAGAGGTTAAAATGGTTAGCAATTAACTTATTAAGGTCAAAACAGTGAGCTTGCTAGTTCGTGTCTCCTACTTACAAGCAAATGGTATGCCACTCCAGAAAGCAAATGGGAAGAGCTAGTTTGTCTACGCATCCCCTCTTGATAGAGTAAAATGAATAGGTGTCATTCACAGAACACATGTGCAAAACATGTTTCTGCTTTTATTATAAAAGATGTAAAAAGTAATTTATTTTAACCACATGCCAAGAACCTGGAAGAATTTGGTCACCTAGAACACATTCAAGTTTTGTTTAAAAAAAATCTAATGATCTTTAAACTCTATGAATTGTTCTAAGTGACCAGGGGGGCGTTCTATCAGGTACGCCTGATCTACCAGTTGCGGCCTTTTCTGGACCGGGACGCCTTGCGCACAGTCACCCATGCCCTTGTCACCTCCCGCCTGGACTACTGCAATGCTCTCTACATGGGGCTCCCCTTGAGGAGCACTCGGAGGCTCCAGTTAGTCCAGAATGCGGCCGCGCGGGCGGTGCTGGGAGGGACTCGTCGCTCCCATGTAACACCGTTGCTGCGCGAGCTGCACTGGCTGCCGGTGGCTTTCCGGGTGCGCTTCAAGGTGTTGATTATCACCTTCAAAGCGCTCCATGGCATCGGACCTGGATATCTCCGAGACCGCCTTCTGCCTCAGATTACCTCCCATCGGCCAGTACGCTCCCACAGAGTGGGTCTCCTCAGGGTGCCGTCAGCCAGACAGTGCCGGCTGGCGA
>NW_015387192.1:256598-292464 GCF_001527695.2 Protobothrops mucrosquamatus | reverse complement strand
ACTGAGAAACACTGGTCTAGATGGTATCTAATGTAAGAATCTTCTTCAATTTGAGCAGTTTATAAATCCATTAAAATAAGATTCCTAATAATAAATGGCAATTTTTTGGTTTCTGATACAGAAGTGAAAATTGTAAACATCTTAAGCCAAAGATTGATTATTTATTAACTTTACTAAAACTGCTAGAATGTCTAAATTATATGTTTATTAATCTTAACTGATCTGAAAGGCGCCAAATGTTTGCCAAATATATATTAAAAATGGTATGGGTGATAACCTGGTATCGGAATAGAGGTTTTCCTACAAGCAGAGACTGTCTAGTCACTCCAATCCACTTGCCAAGGAATAGGATAATGTTTTTGCAGCTGTAGCATGCCACCAGTTGCACAGTTGTCCATTGCTGGCATCAGGACTTTTCGATTTAATTTCAGCAACTGGAAGCAGAAATCAAGTTTGGCTTGATATTATTTTGCTCCTGTTCTTACAAAGTTCATGTGAATGGTTTCACTGCTCGTATGCAGATTATGTGTGTTCACCCTTTGTCAAAGGTATCAATGCTGAGTAACAGAGCAACTTTTTAGCTGCCTTTCAAGAAATTGCATAAAGGGACCAAATCAAGCCTCTTTTCAAGAAGGCAAATGAAATTTTTTTAAGGCTGATTTACTAATTGTTTCTTTGGCTGTGGCCCACAACTCAAGCAAAAGCTATTTTTAAATACAATGGCTCCATTGATAGCAAATTATGTAGTAAGTAAGGTTTCCTTCCTTAAGGCTGGCAGAAGGACTCGGTTGGTAGCATACAGTTTAACAGCTGGCATGTTAATTAGACTTTTTTTAATTGAAATGAACTAAATGCTAGTAGTATTTCTAGACTCCCAAATGAAGCTTCATTGATGAAGCTTCATAAAAACCATTTTGTGATAGCTAGCTAGCTAGCTAGCTAGATAGCTAGATAGCTAGATAGCTAGATAGATAGATTAGATGCAGACAGACAGATGATAGTTAATAAATTCTATAGGACTCCGATAGAAGTATAGTCTACAGTAGGTTTATAAACCTAAAGTGTAGTTTGGGGTTGATTACTTGAAATCACATTTTCTGTTAGAAATAATTATCAAATAATTATCCAATCCACACACACACACACGCTTAGAGTTTGAATGTTTTGATACCTTGGCTCAATAAGGGAATGCTTAGAAGACAACCATATTATCATTGAAAGAAAAATAGTCTGATTTAGATTCTTGAAAAGATAGCAGGTACAAGACTGGAGTTTCACTTCTGAGAGTTTGATTGATGGACTCTTGATTTGTCTAAAATGCCAATCAGTTTTTAAAGAGCAGTGATGATGGATGCATTAACAAGGACAGAACAATGCTGTAATAAAATAGCTGAGTTTTGGTTATAATTAATATCCCTCTAAGATGGCCTTCTCTTGCATAAGAAGAGGAATTGCATCATCAAATAGGCGATAGGAAATAAATGAATAAAACTGAATAAAATTTGCATATAGAGTTCAAACTTTGTCTAGATGATTTCTATAATGAAGTCTGTAACTATACTCAGTATAAGCTCGTAAAGGTATTAAATCATGTTAGCAATGTTGTAATCCTTATCTCTGTATTCATAGTTCCCTATTTTTTAAATGAATTAGTCTTACAATAGGTGTTGATGAAGGTTCTCAGTCATCCAGGTAGAGTTGTCTGGAAGTTGAATCATGGCAACTGGATTTTCTTTTTGGGTTTGACATATTTCGGACTGAAGAAGCTACTTGGATAAACAGAGAGACGTCAAACCAAAAAAGAAAAGAAAATCAGTTGCATAACTCAACTTGCAGATTACAATTAGAGTATTCCTTAAATAAAGGACTGTGCAAAATTGTAGAAATGTCCCTATTGCAACTAATAATTTTCAATTAATGATGCATAACTAATTATGGTATAAATAAAAATATAAATAAAACTTTTTCTTAAATCTTCCTTTAAGGGAAAATAGTTTAACATTTTATTATTATATTTTTATAGTAATCAACAACCAGCTGTTAGAAACTATAAAAAGTTTAATTTCAATATGGTTCACATGATGAACTGGTTAATTTTATTTTATTTTTATAAAACTTGGTAGTATAAGATCAGACTCGGCAAGAGTCACAACTGAGCTACTATATGAGTGTCCCATAACATTGGCCCACCCAGATACCCCAGGGCATCTTCCCCTTGTGGGGCCCTATTTATACCATCCCCAATCCATTCTTAAGGTTTGGGTCTCTCAGTCAATGTGTCAAATTAACCCACCTTCCAAAATCAAAAATGAAAAAGAAAAGGCTTCCCCAATTACTTGAATCAGTTGTGGAGGTGTATAGAGACAGCCTTGAAGAAGGAATGCAAAAATCATTATGTAAACGTCAGCTTAGCTCTGGAAGAGGAGGTGACAAAGAAACTCAGGATAACCTGTCTTTATTCTCTTTGAGAAAGTAAGAGAAAGTCCCAATTGTTCTTGCAGTGTCTATTAGCAATAGCAATAACACTTAGATTTATATACCACTCCACAGTGCTTTACTAGACTAACCCCCTACTCAAGCAGGAAATTCTATACCATTTCAGACAAGTGGCTGTCCAGTCCCTTCTTAAAAGCCCCCAGTGATGGAGCACCCACATCTTCTGAAAGCAAGCTGTTCCACTGGTTAATTATTCTCACTGTGAGGAAGCTTTTTCTTAGTTCTAAATTGCTTCTGCCCTTGGTTAGTTTCCCTCCACTGCTTCTTGTTTTGCCTTCAGATGCTCTGCAAAATAGGTTGACCCCCTTCTTCTTGACCCTTCCCTCAAATATTAGAACACTGCTATCATGTCACCCCTAGTCCTTCTTTTCACTAGACTAAACATACACAATTCCTGCAACCATTCTTCATATGTTTTAGCCTCCAGCCCTCTAATCATCTTTGTTGCTCTTCTCTGCACTCTTTCCAGAGTCTCTACATCTTTTTTACATCATGATGACCAAAACTGGATGCAGTATTCCAAGTGTGGTCTGACTAATGCTTTATAAACCAGAACTAACATTTCACATGATCTTGATTCTATCTCTCTGTTAATGCAACCTAGGATTGCGTTGGCTTTTTTGGTTGCTGCCACATACTGCTGGCTCTTATTTAAGTGATTGTCCACTAGGATTCCTAATTTGACAATTAGAACTGTTATTATGATATGAATACTATGCATTATTGTTGATTTTACAGTAAAAGATTATTGTATTTTATATATGTATCTTTACCAAAAACAGTTGGATGTTATTCTTCTTCCCCCTCTTTTTCTTCTTTTTATTTCTCTTTGCACTCCTATTGTATTGTCTTTTCCCTCACCTCTCTTTTTTTTTTGGTATTTATCTTTTGCTGAAACTTAATAAACAATTAAAAAGTATTATGGTATATATTCATGGATAAACTCCTCCGTGGATAAACTGAACTCAATTTTGGGGGTATATTTTGGCACCTAAAATTCACACAGAATAAGAACATAGAATAACAGAGTTGGAAGGGACCTTTGAGGCCTTCTAGTCTAACCCCCTGCTTGAGAAGGAGACCCTGCACCATTTCAGAAAAATGGCTGTCCAGTCCCTTTTTAAAAGCCTCAGGTGAAGGAGCACCCACAACTTAAATATAACTGTAAACTACAATGTGGTGGGATAGTTGAAAGGATAGACAAGCAATGCAGAGTGGCTAGATCATAGTCAAAAACATTTCCAAGTCTCAGGCATCTCCCTAATTAAACAAACAAATTAAAAATACACCCAAATCTTGTGAGAATATACTGTATACTATATACAGTATACCATAATAAGACCCATGCCAGAAATTTAATATAAGCTTGCTAACACCTCATTTAAATCTAACCTAGAAGATGGTAGAGATTTTGGAAACTGAATAATAATGATAATTTATTTTAGCCTGCTATTGTTAAATGGTTTTAAAGAATGTTCTGAATTCCGCTGTCATCCTATTTCTCATCTCTAATATCGTTCCATCTATTGATAGATATTTCTAAAAGATAAACTTGGCTGTGGAGTATGAGGCCCACTTTTCCCTATTTGGAGAAGAGAAGATGCCTCTGATGGAAATGTTCCAAGATAGATTTAATTCAATTAAGGAATTCTGGTCTCTGGCCTCAGGCCTCAACGCGCAGCAAAGCCCAGAGGATTCAAAAGAGCAAGCAATTGGAGCCAGCAGGAAAAAAGCAGCAATCCTCATTAGGCTTGCCTGCAATTGCCAGCAGACATCAACTGATCCTGAAAGCCCTTATTAAAAATGGACTGGCAATTGATGGGATGGCTGATTGGTATTTGGTTTATGGCAAGTTCTGCTCAAATATCTCTGGCTGTGAAAAAGACAAAGCAGTGGATTCTACTGACTGCCAGCAAAAGGTTTAATTACAATTTATCATGTGCAGAAACCTAACAACTATTTGATTCCTGCAACAATGGACCCAGACCTGGCACAGGATGAAATAATATCTCCCTTCCAAATCCTTGTATTACGGTAAATGGCTGATTTTCTTCTGACAGGCAGAACAGTTACATCTAGGCAAAGCAGATAGTAAGGAATATTCAACAGACTGTAGGGTGTCCTGCACATTTTTAAATAAAAACACTACAGGATGATGGTCAATTTCAAGCTACGGTTGGAATTCTTGATATATATTGGAGTGTTTATTACCATTTAATCTATGCTGATTTGTGATAAGGATATCATTTATTCAGATTTAGTTGTACCTAATGGACTTTTAAAAATTATTTTTACCACAGATGTTATTTGTTATAACTTGTTTTACTGAATTCTTACAGCAGATGTTTATCCATTGTATACTGTGGAAGCTTCATCTGTACAACCTTTTCAACTGTTGAGACGTTCAAATTGAAGAAAGGAAGGCATACATTTATACAAAAAGGAAGGAAAGAAGGCATATTCACCTAGTGAAAGGTGTGTGTGTGTATGTGTGTGTGAGAGAGAGGAAAATTTTATTTATTTATTAAGTTTATATGCTCCCATTTCATTGTTGGAGCAACTCAGGATGGCTTACAATATTATAAAAAGATAAAAATAAAAACAGTTAAAATTAATGAGTTGGCCATGATGAGTTGTCCTAGATCCAACAGTTGCTGCCAGCACATACCTTTTGATGTGTGTTTCCCATTGTATGCCTGCTTACTTTCTTGTAATGCCGTCCTCTCCAATGAAGATAAGTACAAACAATCCCTTTCTTGCTAATTATCCCAGCTCTGGGGTGAGCATTCCTAAGGTAAAGGAATAGGGGAAAAGGGCTATATGATTTGCCTTTTACTCAGCTTCCTTGTAAGTTGAGTTCTGGAGACCTTCTCCGCCATTTCAGCTCACCTAGCTATTTAGGGTTGTATCTCCATGATGCTTTAAAGAAAAAGAAAAGTGAAGTATAGTTATAAGCACAGTCCCATGGCCATGTGGTTTTTCCACTTACTGATTGCTTTGCTTAACAACTGAGTTGCTGGTCCCAGCTATGGTTGTGTACATGCACATTTTATCCAAATCAGCCCTCTTTTTAAACTTTTTCAGTGCTGTTTGACTATCCATCTTTTATTTTTAATAACTCTGGGTCTGCATCTTCTGCTAGCTCCTCACCACTACAAGCGGCTCATTGTTTCCTGAGTGCAGGAAGAGAAGACGCTGTCCTTGTCCTACTCCTAGCTCACTGCAAATGCAACTCTTGCCTGTGTTTTCTAGTTTCAATTCAGGTTTTCTATTTTTGGACCCGAACAATCATTTGTTACATACTCTATTGTAATATTCTATAGCAATTTTTATTAATACACACACACACACACACACACACACATACATACATACATACTTATTCATGCCTATTCTAAGACAGAAGAATTTTATATTTAATTTTTTGTGGTGGATAATGACCCCAAATGTAACTATCATTACTGCAAAGTTTGTTTTTGGAGCTTGTAAAACTTACCTATTGTTGATAGCACAATACCGTAGTGCAAGCATTCATTTTGTGTGCTCTATTTTGTAGATTGTATTCTACAGGTTTCATTGAGGAAGACTTATTTAGTCGGGGTCACTGACCTGTAATAAAAAAAGAATTTGAAATTTGAAGCACTCTTTGGAGATCCTTTTTTCTCAAAATTCAGTTCTGCACTTTAATGTTCTGTTCTATAATATCTCGCCTGAAAGATATTGATAGACATTGTAATATTTTCTTATTGCTGGACCCTTTTTAATGATAGTTTTACTTGCACAGTTGTGACAGAAAGCCATGTCTGGCAAGTGCCACCATAACAAATGGGAAATATTTCACATCTCTGCATGATGGATGAAATGCTTACCCAGCAATGAAAATGGTCAGATTTACCTGCTACTTTTCCTAGAAAATAATAGGTTTGTGGACCTTTAGTGTTGCTATGGCACTGAGAGACAAAGTATAGCCTCACCACACAAGCTGAGAAGAAATTTGCTGGGCGTGGAATTAGAGTATCAGCTGAAAAAAAAAAAGATACAAAGGATACCGTCATCTTATTTTACAATCCTATATATTGCTTAATTTTGTTTACAGATAAGTGTGAGCAATCTGCTGGAGCCCACACTAGAAGCCACCCCTGGAGAACAAGAGGGTGGCCGAAGGCCACAGTGATGAGTGTCAAAATAAAATGAAGAGGCCGCATCTTATATATGGACAAAACCAGGACACTTGGTGTTCCTAGTCTTTAATTATATTGAATCCATTCAAGAGCAACAGACACAACCCCCCATTCAACTTCAGACACTACATGTGCATGTAGAAACAATATAGAAATAGACCTTCTTGAAGTAAATATCCTGAGGCAGTGGTGGCGAACCTATGGCACGGTGCCAGAGGCGGCACTCAGAGCCCTCTCTGTGGGCACTTGTGCCATCGCCCCAGTCCTAGGCCTTTAGCTGGGTTTTATAAAACTTTTTCGCTTTAGGCCTCCACCGCCGTGTGCAAAAAATAAAAAGGTTCAATCGTGATAGCAGTGTTCCAATATTTCAGGGACTGCCACAAAGAAGAGGAAGTCAAGCTATTCTCCCAAGCGCCTGAAGGCAGGACAAGAAGCAACGGATGGAAACTGATCAAGGAGAGAAGCAACCTAGAACTAAGGAGAAACTTCCTGACAGTTAGAACAATTAACCAATGGAACAACCTGCCTCCAGAAGCAGTGAATACTCCAACACTGGAAGTTTTTAAGAAGAGACTGGACAGCCATTTGTCCGAAATGGTGTAGGGTTCCTGCCTGAGCAGGGGGTTGGGCTCGATGACCTCCAAGGTCCCTTCCAACTTTTATTACTATTATTATTATTATTATTATTATTATTATTATTATTATTATTGTTGTTGTTGTTGTTGTTGTTGTTGTTGTTATTATTATTATTATTATTATCAGTCAATTTCAACTTCTTGTGGGAAAAAAAAGATCTTGCAAAGTTGGAATTGATTGATTGAACTTTTTAGTCCCACCCAATGTGTCATTACCACTGCAGCCACGCCCATCCAATCAGCCACACCCATCCAATGGCCACACCCACCTGGCACCCGATGCTGCATAAATGGGTTTTGGGTTGTAGTTTGGGCACTCGGTCTCTAAAAGGTTCACCATCACTGTCCTGAGGTCTTGTTTACAGTCCTGGAAACCCACGCACATTATTGACATAGAGTTTAGCTTTTTTTGAGATCAGATTAGGTCATTTAGATCAGGGATGTCAAACTCCGGCCCATGGGCTGGATGCATCATAGCGAAACCGCGCCCATCCCGTTGCCGGCAATGGCAAAAAAGTCACAATATGTCGTGACTTGTCGTGTGACATTGCAAGTTTAACACCCCTGATTTAGATGCTACAAATTTTCAATGTTTTCTGCTTCAACATGGCAGGAAAATACATTCTGCTTTTCAATAATTACAAAGAAATCAGGAATATTATATATTATATATATATATAACTTAATCACCCATTATTTTAGGGGTGGGGCGGGGCTCTAGAGTGCAACAGTGACTTGGTTTTGAGTCACAATCTGATGTGATCTTTCACATGATTTTTGCCAGAACCAAGAAGATCATTTTGAGTTGATTCTTGAAACCACGAAACCATGAAACAACACAAACATAAGCACAAACATAAAATTTAATTTTCAAGGTTAGATTGAGAGTGATTATGGTAGGGATATAGTTCATCAAAAGTGATAAAAAAGATGACAACTTGCTGAAGTTTCAAAAGTCTTTTTACATGTTGCTACAATTACCAAACCAAGTGGGCTTCCTTTTCATAAAAGAGTATAACCTAGCCTGTGTCAGATTCTAGCTTCCATCTGTGTTCCAATCTGCTTTTGTTAATCTCAGCTACAGTCAAGGGACTATTTAACTGTATATTAGCCCATTGACATTGGCAATAGCAGGACTATGATTTCTTACCGGCATAAAAATAATGTTCTGTTTTCCCCAAAAAAGATCTGTAGTACATCACTGTTCCAGCAGGGGTCAATATGTTTTCATTCTTGCAAGCCAGAAGCTCAGCCGAAGAAGAGCGAAAAATGTTGATCTTAATTGGAGCAGACACAAGGTTCTTCTATAATCCTCTGGCATCCTTTTCAAATAATAATTCAGAGGTGGGCAGTGGGCTGGTAGCTGCCTCAGCGCTCTACTACCTGTTCTTGAATTAAACTGAACCTGTCATTCATTTTTTACGTATCCTAGCTTAATGTAAAGATCCTTCTGGTAGCTAGTTCCCCTCTGAAGGGCATTCTTAATTATTAGTCTATAGGGAATAAGAAGAGAACAATTATGTTCCCCATCTCCCATCATTTAATTCAGACTTATAAGGATATTCTACACGCTGTAGATTGGGAGAAAGAGGGAGGATGGTCTGCGGGGTGTGGGAGGGGACCATGAGCTGATTAAAAAGGCTCTGAATCTGATGATATTGCACTATCCTGCTTTTTAATTGACAGCATTTTACAGTCCGGCAAACAAACAGTTGAGGAGGAGATTGGTGAAAAGGAATTTATCTTGGAGGATTTCAAGACCTCAGGAGTTAATTAAGTGTTAAAACTGACCATTTTACTGGCCCAGAGAATGAGCTGAGTGTTAGGTGTGCAAACATTGGCACGTTCGATAAATATTACAGATTATTGAAAGCTCCCAGAGGCTGAAATCTCAGCCTTAGTGATAAAATCCAGCCCTCTAGGATATGTGAAATCTCTCTCTCCCTCCTCACTCCCCCCCCCATTCATAAACCATTTTCTCTGCTTTTATTTCATGGAGACAAGATGTAGCCCAACTATTAGATGGCTAGCAATTATCTTTTCCTTTTGCTTCCCTACTAATGTGCCCTTAACAATAGATGGAATGCAGATTTTTCTAGCCCAGAAATAGGCAGTAGAGAACACTTAACTTTCTTAATATGAACGTAACATAGTTTTAACTAGCTTTGTGGTATTTATACATTTTTTAAAATATACGAAACTCTGCATTAACATTTAAAAAACAAAGATAAACCAAAGCTATAATAAAAACAAATGACCATTCCATATATCTGCATAATTTTAGTTTCAGTTTTCCAATTAATTCTGTACATTAAATGACCGTGGAAATCTCATAGAACAACAATAATCAGACTAGGGATAATACTTTGCTTGAGATAATGTTGAATATATCATTCCCTATTTTCAATATTTTTATTAAAACGGTCATATGACATAGATTTTTGTAGCAAATCATTATTTTGTTAATAATAAGAAGCTGTATATATGCTGGTTGTACCTCCTAATGTGATCAACAGTATGTTGGTTTATAACAGAATCTATAGATTTAGAGATCCCCGCTTGCATAAAATAGCATGAACTTGCTCGAGGCAAAATTGGATTTTGCGCTTAGTAGTCAAATTGTGGGAAATCTGACTACAAATCTGATGTTACCATTAGGAGAGAATGCTGCACATGACATTGTTGATACTAAGACTCATAAAATAGTCTACAGCTTCACATCTTATTTTATAAATCACGGGAAAGCCTTGATTGACCAAAGCCATAAAAAGTGATACAGGAAAATGTATATTTCCCTATTCCTTGTATTTATATACTGCCAGAATCCAAAGGCTCTTTGGACCCATCTAGTCAGAACCATGATATATGAAAGAGTAAATGGTAAAGAGAATGAATGAAATGAAATAAGAATTGATATGCTGTCTCTGCAAAATAAAGAGAAAGGAGAAAGAAGCAGTGTATCTGAATCAAAGTGGCCCGATATGGTGAATGAATACACGCAAGCAAGTAAATATGTAGGTTTAATATATGAAAGAGATGAAGTATATATAAGAAAGTCTGAACTGGTATCATTGCTGGGGTCAAATGTGAGAAAAGTAGATTCCATAGATCAGTGGTGATATGATAAACTCTCACTTTAGCGGACTAATTGTCCATTATTCTTATTGCCTGCTAATTATGGTAATAGGGCTCCTGCCCACTGGAACACCAAGGTCAGATCTGCTCCTACCCTCCTGGCCTTCTGAAAGGCCTTGAAAACATGGCTATGCCAACTAACCTGGTGTTCTAATGGAAGTGTGGCACTTGAAGGTGGCTAATGAAGTAGAGCAGGGGTCCCCAGCCCCTGGGCCCTGGCCTATTACCGGGCCTTAAGCCTTTTGGAAGTGGGGCACGGAAGCAGTGGGTGATGGAGCTCTGCCTGTGTGGTCACTTCCCCACCACATGCATGGAACCATCCCCTCCCTCATCTCCTGCCAGTGCACAAAGCCAAAAAGCTTGGGGAACTCTGGAGTAGAGAACACCCCACCTCCTCTCTGCACGCACTTTGCACCCTCCCTCTCCATCCTGCTTAGTTTTAATTCAATTTTTAAATTTAAGATCTTTATTGATTATTTTAATGTTTTATTCTGCATTTTATCCAATGTCTGTAAACCACCTAGAGTTGCCTCCAGAGAGATGGGCAACATACAGATTTGAAAAATAAAGTATATAATTTACATAAAATCATTATTCAAATGATGTTAATTGATGTGATTTAAAAAAATTTTTTTTGCCATTTTTGCAATTCGATTTCCTGTCAAACACAACAGCTTTTGTCTTCCATTCATTAACATTCAGACCCATATTTCTCATTGCGCCATAGACTTTATCTAAAATTCAGTGCAAATAATTCTGATTCTCAATCATTCTGAATTTTGGAGGTTTTATCTGTTAAGCATGCCTGAAATGTACGGCAGAATACCTACTGAAAGGATATGAAAAATGGCAATGAGTAAAAATTTGGAAAATGCAGTATGGCTTTATGTCAGGCAAAATATATACCAGATTTTTGCTTATCAATGGGTCACTGAGAAGTATGAATATATTAAGTGAGGTGTATTGTACATTTGATTTATAAAAGATTATAGTTGAATTATAGAAAGTTTTACACAAATATGAGGCTGAAGTTTGTTTTACTGAATGCAGCAGTGAAGTATGAAATAAGAACTAAAATACACATGAGAATAAATTACAATGAATAGAATGTTTAGTAAATGATTCAATCATGAGCAGGAAGTAAGAGAAGGATGTTTTTTGTCTTCTTGGTTGTCCAGTGCACGAATGTGTTATGGACACTGTTATGACACTACATTTGTGCACTTTGGTGTAACATATATTAAATATGGAAAATACATGGACAATTTTTAATATGTGCAAATGCTTATAGAATTTACTGGGCAATATGTGGTCTGTTAGGAAACCTAAAGATTGAAAGAAATAATAGTAATAGTAATAGTAATAGTAATAGTAATAGTAATAGTAATAGTAATAATAATAATAATAATAATAATAATAATAATAATAATAATAATAATAATAATAATAATAATAATAATAATAATAATAAAGTTGGAAGGGACCTTGGAGGTCATTGAGTCCAACCCTCTGCTCAGGCAGGAACCCTACACCATTTCAGGCTGTCCAGTCTCTTCTTAAAAACTTCCAGTGTTGGAGCATTCACCGCTTCTGGAGGCAGGTTGTTCCATTGGTTAATTGTTCTAACTGTCAGGAAGTTTCTCCTTAGTTCTAAGTTGCTTCTCTCCTTGATCAGTTTTCATCCGTTGCTTCTTGTCCTGCCTTCAGGCGCCTTGGAGAATAGCTTGACTCCCTCTTCTTTGGCAGCCCCTGAAATATTGGAACACTGCTGTCATGTCCCCCCCTCATCCTTCTCTTCATTAAATTAGACATACCCAATTCCAGCAATCGTTCCTTATATGTTTTAGCCTCCAGTCCCCTAATCATCTTTATTGCTCTTCTCTGTACTCTTTCTAGAGTCTCAGCATCTTTTTTACATCGTGGTGACCCAAACTGGATGAAGTATTTCAAGTGTGACCTTACTAAGGCATTGTAAAGTGCTATTAATACTTCACATGATCTTGATTCTATCCCTCTGTTAATGCAGCCCAGCACTGTGTTGGCTTTTTTGGCAGCTGCAGCACACTGCTGGCTCATATTTAAGTGATTGTCTACTAGGACTCCGAGATCCCTCTCACAGTTACTACTATTGAGCAAGGTACCCCCTATACTATACCTGTACATTTGGTTTTTCTTGCCTAAATGTAGAACCTTACTTTTTTCACCATTGAATTTCATTTTGTTAGATAGCGCCGTGTTCAAGTCTGTCCAGATCCTCCTGTATCTTAAGCTTGTCTTCTGGAGTGTTGGCTATTCCTGCCAGCTTGGTGTCGTCTGCAAATTTGACGAGTTCCCCATCTATCCCCTCGTCCAAATCATTGATGAAGATGTTGAAGAGCACTGGGCCTAGAACAGAGCCCTGGGGCACCCCACTACACACTTCCCTCCATGTAGATGCTGTTCCATTGAGGACCACACACAATGATGGTGAATAAGAGCATTCTTCCCATTTTGTTTTATGGAGATGAGAATTAAGTATGCCAAGAGAAACATAAAAGGAAATGAATGCAGAAGTAGTGGGTTACTTAAGAAATACATGTAGTCAAACAAGAAGGGATAGGATCCAGAATGAATTAAGGCTGAATGATTGTGCACTAAATACAAACATGAATGGTCAGAATGAAAAAGACATTGAATGAACGGTTTAATCATATAGGAAAAAAATGAATGAAAATTGTATTACAAACAAATATATGAATGTCAAGTAAATGGGTGGAAAGAAAGACATGACCAAGAAAATCATGACTGGATGAAGCTGATGAGATCCTTGAAAAGTGAGGTATTTAAAAAAAAACTAAAGGCGATGTATGAACCAGTGCGTGGATGTGGCAATAAAAGCAGTATGGCGAGTTATAGTAAATGTTCATTCTAGATATAAGCATCTGCCTTTTTACTTAGCTTGCATCTTAATTTCTTTGGTTTATTATTATTTACTTCTGCTCTTTGCATAACGTTGATTACCCTGAAAGAGAATACTGTACTATGTATGCATGTTGAATTCAATATATTTTAGTTTTACCATAAATAAGTTGGTTTTCGGGCATGGAAACTATTTTAGTCATATTAACCAGGACAAATAAGAAGGAATGTGGCTTTCTTGATTCTCAATGAAGTTTTCCGGGTGTTTTATTTGATCTCCCTTGATTCATGAAACTGCTGAATAGGTCAGCTGGAGAGAAAATGAAATTCTTCGTTTTATGAATGTAGTTTAGTGGTTGTTTCTCTTTTTCAGATACACAAGTGATTGCAGGTGACGCAATGGAAATAATAAATTGGTGCTCCTTTATGCTAATGCCCAGGATTCCTGAAGAACTACTTCTGTTCTCATTTCTACAATCCAGGTGTGAGGTCTTATTTGAGGGCCATTATCTGATGGGGTGTAGAGGACCATCCCACTTGATGAAATGTAGAGGACCATTGTGTGGAATGGTCCTTAGAATGATCTGCCTGTATTTATTGGATCCAATATTTGCTGGTATTTCCATCCCAGATGAAGATATTTGTACTTTCCCAGATTTCTAGAATCTATTTTAGCTTGAATATTTTCACTTTTTGCTAATTGAGACACTGTGTTCCATTGCATTATTTACTGTTTTCTATTTTTATTGTTGTTGAATTTTGTTTCTTATTGTGTGCAGTCCTATGATACTTATTGTAGAACAACCTGAATGCTGTTAAAAAGTAAGCCATGTAATTTTCTTTTTTAAAAAATGCACTGCAGATAGCATTTGACCCACTAGCAAGCATTCAAAGTTACAACAGCATTGAAAAAGTGACTTACTTCTCACATTTACGACCACTGAACCATCCCCACAGGCACCTGATCAAAACTTGGGCACTTGGCAACCAGCAGTTGCAGCGTCCCATGGTCACATGATCACCATTTGCAACCTTTCCTGCTGGCTCCCACAAAGCAAAATCAATGAGGGGAGCCGTATTCATTTAACAACTCATGATTCACTTAACAACCATGGCAAAAGGGGACATAAAAATGGGTGCAATTCACTTGACTGCTTTGCAATGAAAATTCTGGTCTCAATTGTCATAAGTTGAGGACTACCTGTAATTCTGACTGGATAAAGAATAAGTGGTCTTCTACAATAACATCTAAATGTTTATATAAATTAAGTTGGGCTGTGCTGAAAAATACCATCAACATCATGATCATCCTATTAACCCACCAAGTAAAGATTTCTCTTATCCAAGAGAACTATAAGTATCAGGCTTGTGATTTACTCATTGCCAAATTTATATTAACAACTAGGACAGTGCACTTCCTAAACCCTGACACAGATCTATGAGGAACTTGTTAAATCTAACCACATTATGAAGAGAAGGTGAAAACTACTGATGAACCTTATCAGCTTAATTTCTATCAGCGGGGCTTCCTGTGGAAAAAAATGTAAGAATTTAGAAGTGGCATTTCCATTGAAGTGAAAGTCTTTCTGAAAATCAGGTAATCTTTGTAAAGTGGAATTTCCAAAATGAAGCACTATAATTAAGCAATTTATTAAATGAAAAAAAAAAATAAGGGGGGAGTAGAAGGTTTAAATAATTGGTAGGAGAAACAAAGTTTCCGCTAGATGTCTATAACCCCATAACAACTTTCTTCATCTGTTATTGCCAGGTATGCTGGACTCATCCTACACCATATCAAATACTTTTCTAAAGTAGGTGGTGGGAGTTGTATACAACAGGGGTCCCCAACCCCCAGTCCATGGACCGGTACCGGGCCACAGCATGCCAGCAACTGGTCCACACAAACAAACAAAGCCCCATCCACGGGATGCAGGCAGCACACAAAACCACACCTCCTCCAGTCCGCAGAAAAATCTCTCTCCACGTAACCAGTCCCTGGTGCCCCAAAGGTTGGGGACCTCTGGTATACAAAACATCTGAAGGAAACTGAGTTGAGGATTGTTGGCTAGGTTTGATGGTGTTGTGGTCTGACACATGTGGAAGGTTTTCTAGAATGCTGCCATAGTATATTGATATCTCTGGTCCACAGGAGGCAAGCATTCTAACCTTGTTTTATTCCAGTTATAAGATATAAAATACCTGCCTAAGAATATTTTGGTAAAACATAATGGATTTTTTCTGACTGTGAAATATTACTGCTTTTAAGAGCTTTGCCACTGTTGAAGATGGAGAATGGGAGAAGCTGTTCTACCTGAGCTGTCCACTCTGATTGACAGTGTTTCCCTAATCATATCAGGTAAACATCTATCATACCACTTGCTGTATGATACAACAAGGGCTGAACTCATGATATTTGACAGCAAATGAGGTACTCTGCACTGAGCAATGGTCACTTCCCTATTGCTGAATGGTGAAGGTGGAATTCATGTTGAAACCTGTAACATCCATTTATCGTTGAAATAAATGCCTATCTTTCATGCACAAGTCTAAGAATTTTGATTCTTTTTTAAGTTCAGGAATTATCTCAAAAATTTAAAGCATTGGATTAGGATCTGGGAGACTGAGTTTCAAATCTACCCTCAGCCATGGAGTCTTTTAGGAAGATTATCTCAATCTGTCCTGCTTCATAGAATTGCTGTTGTGGGGATAAACTGGAGGGAATTTCCCTATGAATGCCACCTTAAGATTCTGGAAGAAAGGCCAGGCCATTTAAGCAATGAACAAATAAATAATATAAAGTATTCTTTATCAGAATATTATGGCAATAGTTACAAAATAATGGCATAATTTTAAGACTTTCCCGTCTCCTTCATGCTGGCTAAGACATGCATATGCAGATTTTCATAGCTATAATTTACATATGCACCTAGTTGTTAGATCAGTGCACATCTCCTCCCAACAAGCTCAGGATATGCACCAGTGGTGCAGATTGCAGAAGCTTAAGGGAGCCTAAAAAAACCCTTCACAATTGCTCAGCTTCTCCAACAATTACCATCTAATTTGCTCAATATTCAGAGCTGCCTTGAGCATTTGAAATAAGTCATCTAAAGCTAATAAAAAGTGGGAGTTTTGACAGCCAGGCAGAACAAAGTCCCTTGACTTTTCATTAATGTGTCTGGAATTGAAAGAAACAAATCAGGTTTCAGTACAATGCTTCCGCCTTGATTTGGAATTGCCGTTTCCAGAAATGGCAGGGTGGTTGTTTTTACTACCTGGAATCCATCAATGAAGCATATCAATTAATTGGGGGAGGGAAAATGCTTTGACAATAATGATAGATCATTAGAATTCCTGCCACGGAACAGACCAGAGTATTTGATGCCACTTGATGGCATGAGGGACTTTTAGTTTAGGTGGCTTTTAAAAGAGTGCACACATTTAAGGACAGTTGGCAATTGGCCTAAGAAACAATAGTGGAGAGAGGCACTTCGCCTAGTCCAGGCCTGTGAGTTTCCAAATATCTCCAATTTGTCATTGCATTACTGAACATACAGAACTGGGGGGAGGGGGTTGTGTTCCAGAAAAACTTTATGTTTAAAATATCTTTAACTTACTTTCTTTCTTTCTTTCTTTCTTTCTTTCTTTCTTTCTTTCTTTCTTTCTTTCTTTCTTTCTTTCTTTCTTTCTTTCTTTCTTTCTTTCTTTCTTTCTTTCTTTCTTTCTTTCTTTCTTTCTTTCTTTCTTCCTGCAGGGACTTTGAATAGGTTAGTTAGTCCAACCTATCAAAAACAGTGCCATAAAAAATAGAATAGAAACACAAGTTAAAATAGGCAAGAAAATGGTAAGTGAGCACCTGTCCAGCCTAGACGAGTTCAAATCACCAGGACCAGATGGATTACACCCCAAGGTTCTCAAGGAACTGGCAGATGTGATCTCAGAATCACTGAACTATATTTTTCAAAGATCCTGGAGCATTGGGGAACTACCAGAGGACTGAAAAAGAGCTGATATAGTTCCCATCTTCAAAAAAGGGGAAAAATAGATCCAGGAAACTACAGACCTATCAGCCTGACCTCAATACCTGGGAGGATTCTGGAAAAGATAATCTAACAATGAATCAGTGAACACCTAGAGGCAAACAAAGTCATTACTAAAAGCCAAAATGGGTTTGTCAAAAAGAGATCTTATTGCATTTTTTGACCATGTGACAAAATTAGTGGACTAGAGGAATGCTGTGGATATAATTTACTTGGACTTCAGTAAGGCATTTTATAAAGTAGATCACAACCTATTACTTGATAAGATAGAAAAATGTGGGTTAGACAGCATCACCACCAGATGGATTTGTAGCTGGCTGACCAGCCGCACTCAGTGTGAGGTCCTCAATGGAACTGCATCTACATGGAGGGAAGTGTGTAGTGGGATGCCCCAGGGCTCTGTTCTAGGCCCAGTGCTCTTCAACATCTTCATCAATGATTTGGATGAGGGAATAGATGGGGAACTCATCAAATTTGCAGACGACACCAAGCTGGCAGGAATAGCCAACACTCCAGAAGACAAGCTTAAGATACAGGAGGATCTGGACAGACTTGAACACTGGGCGCCATCTAACAAAATGAAATTCAATGGTGAAAAAAGTAAGGCCCTACATTTAGGCAAGAAAAACCAAATGTACAGGTATAGTATAGGGGGTACCTTGCTCAATAGTAGCAACTGTGAGAGGGATCTCGGGGTCCTAGTGGACAATCACTTAAATATGAGCCAGCAGTGTGCTGCAGCTGCCAAAAAAGCCAACACAGTGCTAGGCTGCATCAACAGAGGGATAGAATCAAGATCACATGAACAATGCCTTGGTAAGGCCACACTTGGAATACTGCATCCAGTTTTGGTCACCACGATATAAAAAAGATGTTGAGACTCTAGAAAGAGTACAGAGAAGAGCAACAAAGATGATTAGGCGACTGGAGGCTAAAACATATAAGGAGCGGTTGCTGGAATTGGGTATGTCTAGTTTAATGAAAAGAAGGACGAGGGGGGACATGATAGCAGTGTTCCAATATCTCAGGGGCTGCCACAAAGAAGAGGGAGTCAAGCTATTCTCGAAAGCACCTGAAGGCAGGACAAGAAGCAATAGATGGAAACTAATCAAAGAGAGAAACAACCTAGAACTAAGGAGAAACTTCCTGACAGTTAGAACAATTAACCCCTGGAACAACCTGCCTCCAGGAGCAGTGAATGCTCCAACACTGGAAGTTTTTAAGAAGAGACTGGACAGCCATTTGTCTGAAATGGTATAAGGTTTCCTGCCTGAGCAGGGGGTTGGACGAGATGACCTCCAAGGTCCCTTCCAACTTTATTACTATTATTACTATTATTACTATTATTATTATTATTATTATTATTATTATTATTACTACTACTACTACTACTACTACTACTACTACTACTATTATTATTATTATTATTATTATTATTATTATTATTATATCCAAAACCTGTAAGTTTCAGCTTTATGAAAATCAGCTGAAATGACCCAAGAGTGTAAAAGCATTTGCCTTCTTTAGAACATCATCAGGCACAATGTTACAAAATCATGAATGGGAAAGAAGCATGGATATCCAGGGAGTAATCCATGTATTTTGGTCATAAAAGTCTGGAATAAAAAAAATAGTTTCAATATAGAGATTGGAGTGTATGCGTTTGTCAGTCGTACTCATCAAGTCATTTTATGTCTGGGGAAAATAAGAATGATTGTTCTATCCCCAAGCTCTGTGGTAAATGGGTCCCTGTAGTCATGTTTCCTGCCTTCTTCATTCTCTTTTACCTTTCCCATTTATTTCAAGTTCCCATCACTCCGTGCAGCTAATTTAGTCCAGATGCATTTCAGTGTTAATTTTTCCACCCAGAATTGGGCTAATGTACAAATCCACAGCTATAGCAATCAGAAACCACCATAAGTCTGCAAAACGGTTTTGCGTTTGGCATGCAGATGACATTAGAGAAATCTGGGCACAATTACCATGGGGGGAGGGGGGAGACACAGCGAAGTCTTCAGATGCTTTCCTCCATTAGAATATTGGATGAAAGATCTTGCTGCTATGTACAGCACTTGTATATTTATAGTACATGGTTATTTCAATTCCTGCTTACCATCCTTTAGCTTTAATAGATTGATTTGCAACAAATAAAACAAAGCCCCAGTTTAATTAGCAAAGATTTGAACTTACGTGTCCCAAGCTCTATTCCATCCTCTGAGGTCTATCAGCTTTTTTAAAAAAGACAAACCATCTGAGATATGTCTGTAGTTCTCAGAAAGAAGGTAAGAATGTTTTTAAAAACTTTAAAAAAAGAAAAGAAATAGCTATGTTTAATTGAAGGTATGTCAGA
Organism: Protobothrops mucrosquamatus; assembly: GCF_001527695.2. NCBI lineage: Eukaryota > Metazoa > Chordata > Lepidosauria > Squamata > Viperidae > Protobothrops > Protobothrops mucrosquamatus. The sequence goes on along the minus strand of NW_015387192.1, from coordinate 272,732 downwards.
GCTCATATAAACTCACCATTTTCAAAATGAGCATGTGTTTTCTATTCAAAGAATTCTCATCCCAGAGTGGATGAATGCTGGGAGTTGCAGTTCATCACCATCTGGAAAAACATGACTCTCCAAAGATCCTTCCTTCCTTCCTTCNTTCCTTCCTTCCTTTCCCCTTCAATCTCCTTCCTTCTCCATCTCCTTCCTTTCCCCTTCAATCTTCCTTCCTTCCTTTCCCCTTCAATCTTCCTTCCTTCCTTCCTTTCTTCCATCTCCTTCCTTCTCCATCTCCTTCCTTTCCCCTTCAATCTTCCTTCCTTCCTTTCATCTCCATCTCCATCCCTTCCACTTCAATCTCTTTCTCCTTCTTTTCTTCCTTTCCCCTTCAATCTCCTTCCTTCTCCATCTCCTCCCTTTCCCCTTCAATCTTCCTTCCTTCCTTCCCCTTCCCTCCCTCCCAACATTTTTGAGCAAGGAAGAGTAAGCTTCTCCAGCGAGCATTGCTGTATTGTTTTTGTGATTAATCACTATGCTTTAATTATGTTCAATTCGTAACAATGAGAATACACCCTGCATATCAGATATTTACATTACTATTCATAACAGTAGCAAAATTACAGTTATGAAGTAGCAACGAAAATAATTTTATGGTTGGGGGTCACCACAACATGAGGAACTGTATTAAAGGGTCGCGGCATTAGGAAGGTTGAGAACCACTGCTTTAAATTATTACCTTGACATATGCTCAGTAGTAGAACAAAATAAGATTTATAGTCAAAATACCAGAAAAATATTTTAAACTATTTCTAAAAAGAAATTAATGAAAAGTAGTGAAATTTAGGGGCACTAAAATGTATACAATAAGAAATCTTTTAAAAGTTGGCTCAGGAATTCTGGGAGTTGAAGTCCACAGGTCATAAAGTTGCCATAGTTGTCCACCACTGGCATAGAATCAGTATTGTATTCCATTTGTTTCTATGCTCTTAATCCTGAAGTAAAATCTCACCAAATCATTTAGCACGTGTACAACATAGTACAATGTTGTCTCCATATACTTTGGTTGTTCATTGCATTTACTTGATAAAATAAGTTGCTACTATTGGGGAAAAATGCTTATGGTAAGTATCTTTAAGCAGCTAGCAAGTAACAACTAGGAGTTAATGATAGGTGGATTACCAAAAGAGCAAGCCCCATCATTTGACTTCAAGAATTTCTACTGAGAACAGTGACCCAGAATGTGACTACCTTTTGAGATGAAATAATGAAGAACGTCTGGCAAACAGGCCCAAAGCAACTTGCAAGACTTATCTACTCCCACCTAATTTAAGTCTGATCCCTTGCCCTGGGGTTCCAGCCTTCAGGATAAGATATTTTTTCTGCTTTCTCCTCAGAAAGAATTAAGCGCCAACGAACATTCTTTGGCGATTAATTATTCCATTCCTCTCTATGCTTGGAGAAAAGGGAAAACCTTTTCTGATCTACATAGCTTCTGATGATTAAGACCTAAAGGGCAGGGCTTAAAGGATGAGAAAGGATTTTGAATAGCAGAATTATTCTTGGCAGAAATCCAACTTCAGGCCAATGTAGATATCCCAAGCCTATTTCACTAGTCTGGATAATTTTCTATATCCACCCATGCAACCAAGGAGATTCAATTTTGTCAGAACTATATTATTATTTTAAGATACAAAGTAGTATCCTAAACATTATCAACATTAACAGTATCAAAAACATTGGGAGCATAACAGGTTCGAGAATTGTGCTCTAGAATCTTCAGTCCCAAATCATGTAGCTGCTAGATTGAGAAGATCTGTCCTCTAAAGTATAGGTAGTCCTTGACATAGGACCAAAATTGAGCCCCAAATGTCTATTGTTAAGTGAGACATTTGTTAAGTGAGTTTTGCCCCATTTTACAACCTTCTTTGCTACAGTTGTTAAGTGAATCACTGCAGTTGATCAGTTAGTAACACAGATGTTAAGTGAATATGGCTTCCCATTGACTTTGCATGTTTGAAGGTCCCAAAAGGAGATCACATGATCCTGGGGCACAGCAACGGTCATAAATATGAACCAGTTGCCAAGCATCTGAATTTTTAGCAGGTGAACATGGGGCTGCTACAAAGGTCGTAAGTGTGAAAAACGGTCATAAGTCACATTTTTCAATGCTGTTGTAACTTTGAACGGTCACTAATCAACTGTTGTAAGTCGAGAACTACCTGTAATGGCATGACTTACCAGAATTGTCACACTTTGACACAAAAGGAGATTAATCTTTGGCAACAAAGAAAGTAAAAAAACAGCAACAACTAAGAATGAAAACAATAGCAACAAAATGATGAGAGTTTGAAAAAAATCGGTTGCTTTTTAGTGCCCTACTTTTGCAAGTGCTTCCCAAATCAATTGCTTCTTACCTGCCAACTGCTGAGTTTCATCTTAGGCTAAAACCTAATGATAGCTTGCAGCATTTCTGATTCCAGAAGTTCTTCCACCTACTTTTGTATTTTTCCCTTGTTTTTGGTCCCTCCCCCCTCTTTCCTCCACCCAAGAGACCTTCGAAAGCTTCCACTATTGCCATTTTTGTGTTCTGTTCTTGATGAATTGAATGGGTGATTTTAAGAAGACAAAACTTCTTAATTCCTAAAATGGAATTGCAAGTATAAGATGCAAAATTGGGTTTGGAGAACTTTTAATAGACTTTATACAAATCACAGGGCATTTAGAGATTCTGAAATAATTATATGTGGCTCCTAAACTAGAAATCATTGAAATAGTGAGCTTGAACATCCATTTCTGATGAAGAATTGCAGAAAAGAATGTAGCATTCATTTCCCATAATCTAATACGAATGCTAATATAATTAAAATGCTTCATTGGTACTGGATACATCAGAGAATGTTCATTAAGAGACAGTTTGAATCTCCCTGCTGCTGCTGGTGTAACTCAGGAGATGTATTACTTGGCAATGCTCTACTATAGTTGCAGTTTGGGCTGACATCAACAAGATTGTGGTTTGAGTACTGGATCAATGACTATGTGTTTGTATTAAGGATGCATTTTTCTTGCCTGAATTTCCAATATTTCAAATTTATCAAGACACCAAAAATTGTAGAGTTTTTGGGTCATGTAGATTGGCTAAGAGAAGTGTACAACACAGCTATAAGGAATTTATATTTGATTTGCAGTCATAGATTCCTGATATGAGCTGTTTGTCAACCTTTTTATTTATTTTGACAAAAAGACAAAAAAATCACTCTTTGAGTAATCTGGTAAATGTTTTTCCATTTACAATATTATTTCAAAGCCTCTTTTTCTTCTTTGCCCTTGTAGCGTTACCCCCTCAGAGGCCGCCAAAGCCCAGGCCCTCCTATCCCCCTCCCTCCTTCCCATTACGCCCAGCAGCGGTGCTCTCAAGGCATTGGTGGAATGTCCTTTTTGGCGGGAGCTCACACAGGGTGAAGGAGTCGCAGACTCTTGTCGTTAACAGAGTTTACAGGAACAAAGATGGCCAACCCCTAACCGCGGCAGTCAGTGTATGACAATGTTCATCAACCCACTGGCAGTCGTGGCGGTAATAGTCAATGGCTTGTAGCAGCCGCTTGGAAAAACAAGGGGGTGGGGTGGGGGGGGAGACCCTCCGGCTCCAGGCAGCAGTGGAAAGCACCAGTGAAGATAGTCAGTGCTCTGTGGCAGCAGCTCACCCCACGAGGACAACTCCCCAAAACGTCCTCAGCTTGCACAGGTGATAATAATCGAAGTACGGATGGCCACTGGTCTCCGAAACAGTAGTGGTCAGTCTCTTCTTGTCTTCTGTCGTTACTCATAGCCCCAGGTCTCCCAACTCCCCCTCCCACCCCCTTGTTCTCAAGTTAAAACTTAAATTTAAAACCCCAGCAACTTTCCCTCTTCTCACTCTCACTCTTCCCTTCGCTCGGAATATCCCCCCCTGCAAAAGAAAGCAATAAGACTCTCTCTTCCTCCTTCCCTCTACTTCAGAGGAAAGGAATCACCTAAAAACCTCAAAGTCCTCTTCAGGTTCACCTGGTCCCTTCCCGACAACACAACCACCACCAACAGCAACCTTTCTCCTTCCCCCTTGCTTTCCTTCCACCCGATCCATGCCCACCGCACCCTATCTGGCCGCAGCTGGCCGAGTTCCCACTTGTCTCTCCGGTCAGGCTCCCGCAAAGCCTTTCGGTCAGCCCCGCTACACCCTTATGTATTGCTATGCTATCAGTTTTAAAGGTAGGTTGGTCATTTAAGTATTTGTACTTTTGTTTGTCAATTTTTGCAATAATATTGCAGAAATAAATCAAGGGATATAGGGAACATTTGCAGTGAAAGAAGTATTAAATTCCAGTTTTCTTTCTATTTCAGATTTCTATCTTTGTTTTCATAAGATCATGCTAGACCCACCTACAATTCCAGTGAACGAAACAGTTACCATAGAAACACCAAATCATAGATGGAGGCAATTTGTCAATCAGTCCAATTCCAAGGTCACAAAAATAATGTGTAAGCTTTCAGGTTATCCAGAACTCTTCATCAGGGAAAAAAGATAAACAGAGAAAGATGTGACAGAGAATTGAGATGAAAAAAGTACCTCCACCTGTTTGTTCCCCATTTTTTCTGATGAAGAGGTCTGCATATCTCAAAAACTAACATGTTAGTTGGTGATCTTTCTATTGATCTTAGTTGAAATTTGGATTTTCTTCATAGGGACAGCATAGCTATTTTTGCTTTTCAAAGAAACATAAGAAATAAGCCAGAACTAGCAATAAACTAGCAATAAGTCAGTCAACCAAAAATAGTTGCATGCTTCTTCTACTAAAGTATAGTGGGAATTTAAACCTGCTATAACACATGCAGATTCAGCCCTTCCAAGTATAACTCAGACGAGCTATGCATTTTTTCCCGGCTTCTCATTCAGCATATCTGTTTCCATGTCAACAGCTCATGCTGATAAAGAATTGACATTCGTACTGCAGTCTGAGGTATGGGGTATGGAGCAAGTATTAAAAGAAATCCATATTCCTCGTGGTGCTGATCTCCATGTTATGCTAAATTATTAGAATTTTCACAGACATATGGACAAGCTTATAAGGAAATTGGCAGAATCTCATGTCAATATATCTACCTGCAAAAGGTTTCATGTAAAGAAGCATACAATCTATAAGTTATTGTAATGGGAGATCTAACTCACACATTGGCTTTATATCCTACCAAAAAAAGTTTAAATGAATTTAATATTACTATTTTTTTCAAGAAAAAATGCACTGAATGCAGCTATTTCATACACCTAGACACACACTAAACAGCAGGGCAGATATTTTGTTAAATTTAGATAAGATGCCACATTCTATAATAACTATAATAGAGACATATGTTTTACAGTATGTTACATGAGGAAATTTAATGCAGTTTTGAAAAACAGTAATTAATTATCACTCACAGCTTCCTGTTTGAGGTCTTATTTAGATATCATTATTGGAAGGTGACAAAAAAGAAACATACCTTACAGCTTCTCATGGAATCAGCCTGCTTTTTTAAAAAAAAATGTATATACTCATGATATCTCCATATTTGATCAAATGTAATTAAGTTCTGTCTTCAAAATCTTCCCAACTGATGTGGAGAAGATGCTTACTAAGTTCATCTTTGGATGTCCTACACATTTTAGGTATTTAATGCCTGCAGAGAATTCCAACATATTTCAAGAAACCTGCTACTAACAAAATATCATTCTTTAGCCATTAAGATTCATACTACACGTTGGAGCTACTACCTGGTTATCACTGAAAAATAGCTTTGCCAAAAGGAACAGACACTTAGCTGTCCACTAAGTACTTCTAACAGAACCGAATAACAGAGTTGGGAGAGAACTTGGAGATCTCCTAGTCCAACTCCCTGCTCAAGCAGGAGACCTTCTACAGTAGGTTATTAGAGAAGCTGGGAACTTTTCAAGGACTACATTTGAACAACAGTTTAGCTATGGCATACTTTTGAATTCTATTCTATTCTATTCTATTCTATTCTATTCTATTCTATTCTATTCTCTAAATTCCCCCTGCCATCTCCCTGTTTTTGAGTGTAGTCTTAAGACAATCAGTAAACATATGTCAATAATTCTTTCTCTCTTTAGTTTTGGCATCAGTCAGGGCAGTAGAAACATGGGCAAATATGAGTGCACTGGGTGTGTGCGCTCAAACAGGCAAGATGACAAATGCAGTCATCACATGCACATTCAAAGGCAGGACTTTCATCAGAATAACCATCTCATCTCTTTTGACACTCTCCCACCTGTGTTGTTTGCTGAGTTACAAGACAATTTCTACTGAAATAATGTAATTTTCATCTGAAAAAAGTTCTTGTGTCACCTCTTCTTTAGAATTATTCTAGTTGTGATTTTTGCACACTCATCACTGCAATATTTCATAACTTGTGAAACAGCCTCAGACTTATCCAATGTTAATAACACTGTATTTAGACCTTTTCTCTTTTCTCTTTTCTATATCATTTATACATATATTTGAACTAAGACTGTTTGATCTATGCAGAGGATATGTTGCAAAAATTGTGAAATTAGAAGATTTCATAAGATTGTGTTATGTGTTCCCCTGACATGCCATGCTTCAGCTTCTGAAATAAAAAAACAACAACCATCCTCTGCCTGCTTCAACTGAAATGGTAATATTCCACTGATCCATTTTAGGTAATCTATAGATTATGCATATTAATAATTTGGGAACAAAAATTGGTTTTCTTTACTATTTATATGAGTTTCCCAATATAAATCATAGAAATGCAATGTTGTTTAAAATGTGTGTATTTGTCCCCTCACTAATACTTATTATCCCAATTCTTTGATTTTCCTTATAAGCCTAGGATCTATTTAACTTTTAACAGAAATAGTGATTGCTTATATAACTATGAAGAAGAAAGTATATTAGCTAAGTAGTGGAATCAGTGCATTAGAAAAAGAAATGCAATTCTAAATGGACTAAACTGTCAAAACTGGTAGAAAAGAGATAGCCTTTGATCAGCAATGTACCTGCCAACATCTTTGTTATGTTCACCAGTCTTCTTGTTGGCTACAACTCAATTTATTCTTGAACAATATTATTTGGATGACATATCACAAAATGCCTTTCATCATCAACTTTATTTCCAAGAATTTGTTTTTAGATCCCCCCCTCCCCGGGTTCAATGGATTTTGCTAGAAAATAAACACGCTGCACATGTAGTCATTTGGAAATAATAATGTCCACAGTCCCAGAAAAAAATGATAGAGGCAAACTTGGCTGCCCTTGTGATACTCTGAGATTTCCAGATGTGCCCCCTAACCTCAAAGGATTGCCTATCTCTGCCTTATATCTGTCTTACCTACCTTCTTGTAGCTACTATAAATTTACTGTGTGTCTATTTGTTATGAAACAAGCCCCATTGAATAGACCGGAATGCAGTATAAGGCTGCAGACCTAGGGTGGTAAGCCCCACTGAATTCAATAAGACAATATCTGGGTGATCTTACCTAGCATTGTTTTGCCAAAAACATAAAAATGGCTCTGCTGGATTAGAGAAAAGTTTTGTCTTGTCAAGGCATCAGCTGTCCAGTATCTTCTACAGTTCTCCTGAGTCCCTCTGTAGCCAATGTCTGGGATTCTAAAAAGTAAAAGTTCAAAAGAGGAAGCGGAGACTGCTTCCTCTTGATCCAGCCCAACATCCTATTTCTAGCAGGGAAAAGCAGCCAAAGCACAATCCATTTTAATTCACATTATAAGGAAATAAAAACTTTGTTATCCTGAATATGCTGATCTAAGAATCATTCAAGTCAAGCTCAACTTCTGGTGACTTCATAAATGTATCCATGAAAATATATGTGTGTGTTTTTTTGTCAACAGCACAAAATATTCAGAGCAAGCTTTACTGATTCAGCAGGAGTTACATATAATTGAAAGAGCACTAGTTTCCATATAAAACTACCTATCCCATCTCTTGATTTGATTTGATAATGACAGTCAATGAAGTACAAACATAGGGTATGGAGCTCTACTCAAATAATAGCTGGAATCATGTTTATACAACTAAGATTGGACTTTTTAAAAAAGATCATGGTGGCATAAGGTGGATTAGTTTTAAAAAAAATTAAAAGGGTATTAATAAAGCAGTATTCTCCTGCATAACTAAAAGAGAACAACTATTCACTTACAAATATTATTTAGCAAACACTAATTGCCCTTTCCTTCTTTCTAGGACTGATAAAAATTTCTAGAATTCAGTGCTGAGTTATAGAGAATAGCTAAGTAGTCCTATGCTTGCAGTTGGTCTCCAAGCCTGCTGAGCCAATAATGCTCTGAACAGTGGCAAATTGATCTAGAGGAACATGTTATATATGTTGCCTCTGGAGGCACCTTATTCATTAATAAGGCTAATGAATATGCTTACTAATTACAGCAAATTGTGTTCATTCTATGCAATAGATTGAAAGGCTATGCTGCAGATCAGGAGATAGAAGAACTCTGTATGTATTGAACAGATATAAGATAGAAACTTGATTAAGGTCATTTTCCATTGCTCACACGTCATTGAAATGATATAAAACCTGTCTTTGTAAGAGTTATTTTGGCACAATGATGATGGTTGGATAACTCTCCAAGACATTATTCTTTGCTAGTGCAGAAATAACCTAGGACATTTTCTCTCACTGCTTTTCTTTTAGCAATGAGCTAAAAGAAGGGCTCAGCAATGTAAGGTAATGTTTTGTGTGATGTATTCATGCTTAACTATGGTTTAATTTATTCCAGTTTTTGGAATCCATATGACATACTGAATCATATTGTAACTTGAATATAAATAATTATTGTAATCTATCATTTGTCCTGCATTGCATTGCACTGACTATTTTGGGAGATATAGGCTCTGGTGTCCCAAAGGTTTTCAAAAGGTTGCTGGGCATTCTTGGTGTTTTTTTTTCCCCTTGAAAATATTTCACTTCTCATCCAAGAATCTTCTTCAGTTCTGAATAAACCTGAAGATGCTTCCTGGATGAGAAGCAAAACATTGTCAAAGAAAAAAAATCTAGAAAGTCCTGTTGTTTTTTGAAAAGCACCTTTGAGACAACTATGACCTGGATGACTGAGAATCATTTAGCTCTAGCACAGTGGTGGCGAACCTATGGCACGCGTGCCAGAGGCGGCACTCGGAGCCCTCTCTGTGGGCACATGTGCCATTGCCCCAGCCTTGTCTCCCCTGCAACCCCCTCCTCATCAGCAGCCCCCTGGAGGAGAGTTGCCCCCGAGCGTGGCCCACGCGGAGCAGCACAGCCAAGGACATGGCAACCAGGCAGTATAGACAAGACTGCCCTCATGCCCCATTGCGCACAATTGATGCTGTGGGGCGCGGGCAGAGGGCGTGGCCACTATGGAGCTGCTGGGCTGTCTGGGGGATCTGCAGCAGGCCCTGGAGGTGATGAATGGCCCTGCGGGGAGGCAGGGTGGGGGCAGGGCGGGGCCAGTTTTTGGGCACTCGGTCTCTAAAAGTTTCGCCATCACTACCCTAGCGTATTACACAAATGCCAATTTAGCCCTGAAAAAAATTGCACACTCCTCTACTGTAGTATGTTTGGTTAATTAGTTGAGTTAGTTTGTAGTCAGTTTGTCAGTGGTTTTCAAAGCTAGTCAGGTTGTCTTAGCAGAAAAAGGCAAGATGCTGGCTTCTCAGTAGAAATGTTGATAAAAAAATTTAAGCAAACTGGCAACCTCTGGAAGGGACAGGAAGGTGAAATGTCCTTGTTTCTGTTCTTGGTTTCAATATTCCTGCCACCTCCCATCAAAAACAAAACAAAAAAACAAAACCCATACAGAAATCTCTGTGCAATTCCACAAGAAGACTCTGCAGCTGTAGATCACTATGATCCCAAAACACTGGCTGTGTTCAAGTGCTATTTCTGGCTCAGTAGCAATTTAGCTGGAAAAACTAGTATTTTCTTTGAAAGACTTGGCTCTGGGGGTTTGTGGGCAGTCAGTCCATTTCCCCATTTACATGAATGCTTGCTTTATCCAGCTCCTGGAATTCAGCTACTTTAGCAGGACTTTCAAGGGGAAAGAAGATAGCTCAGTGGTTTTGCAACTCTTCTTTATCTACTCCTATCTTTTTTTCTAATGCAACCAGACAAATGTACGCTAGAAGGAAAGTCATCAACAACATCATCATAATCTTGATTATTTAAAAAAAAAGTTTAAATTTGTGAGTCCAACATTTGCCAATGTTGAGAAACACAGATGTAGACTGCAGGCACTATAGCAAAGCTTCAGTTACATCTCAATGCTTTATAGACGATGCCAGTCCCTGAACTGACAAATAACCTATCTCAAACTCTTTCATATAGATGTTAAGAATAGGGAGGAGAGTACCAGGACTTGGGTATCCCTCAATGGAATGGCCACCTGGCTGACCTCTTCACTACCATCACTGACTGGAAACACCTGGTTAGAAAAAAATAGAACCACTATAAAACAAATCCCAGTCATCAGCCCTTGCAAGTGGTCCAAAACAGTGCCAAGCGTTGTGGACTTCAACTCTAAGAACTCCTCAGTCAACCATGGGAATTGAAATCCACAAGTCTTAAAAGTTGCCAAGTTTGGAGACCCCCGTTCTAGAGTATTCTGTAGATAGAACAGGGTCAACATTTGTATATTTGTCTTTTTCATGGAGTGGGGTTAGGAAATTGCTGTTTCTCCTTATCAGCTGTACCCAACATTATGTGATCAATGGAAGAGAAGATAATTGTGAAATGCCCTCAAGTTCTTTTAAGAGATGGGGGAAAAAACCAGAATTGATGTGGAACTGCCCTAAGAAAAGCTCTGCTGAATCAGGCTTGACCCAGCATTTAAAAAGCCAATACACGGAGCCAATAGCAATAATATGGTGGTGATACCCTTCTTCTACTGTTGTTTACCAATTTCTGGTATTTAGAGGGATACTGGTCCTGCAAGATGGGAATTGCCGACATTGACAGCCTTATCCATCATGGATTTGTCTCTTTTAAAGTTATATTTTAAAACCATGCAAGTTGGCATTGTAGAATTGCTTTTGTTTGAGCTGCAGCCAATCAAGTTTCCTTATTCCCAAGATACTCTATTTTGTTCATTATCTTCTCAATTTTTGTTCCAGGAGATACATAGCATTCTGGCAATCAAAATGTTCACTCCAAATTGGACTGCCTGGGATCTATATTTGTGTGTTGGGGGTTTTGTGTGTGTGTTTTCTCCAAACTATCAGATTCATTTGAACCTTGCTCAGGGATAGTGTGATCTCAGCTACATAAGTTACTTCAATAATAAGTGTATATATGTATATATTGGATGGCCGGAAACTGTCTCCTGTTATAGATGTTCTTTGATTTATTGCCAGTTAGGTATATTTGAAAACACTGAAAACTAATCTATTTTTTTAGATGCTGCAGGTTTATAGAATTTGTTGGAGGATATTTTTGTCATTTGTGGGAATTCTTGCCTTATAATACCTTCTAACTATAGCTGGGGTAGCAGGTCTTTCAAGGGGAAAGGTGGATTGATGGTTTTTCATCTCCCTCCCACTGTCTGGCATACTGGCAGACAGATAAACACAGTGTAAATTAAGAGTTAGGGAAGTGGCCTGTACTAGTAATTTATTTTTTCTTTTTAGTGTGAAGTATATTTATTGTTGCTGTTGTTGCTGCAGATTCTTCAGCAGGCCAAGACACAGCAGTGATATTTATGTTAGCACAACTGAAGACAACTATGTATTATCTCAAAACTGCTTTTAAAAAATGTGGGAAACAAAATGGTGGTTGTGTGGAAGGAACTTCAGGAAATAGAGTGGGGTTTATTTCAAAACAAACGTGAGTTAGAGGAGTTAGGAGTTGTGGTGGCACAGTGGTTAGAATGCTGTATTGCAGGCTCGCTCTGCCCACAGAGTGAGCAGACATCAAGAAAGCTACATTAAAACATGGTCTTTCAGAAGATCTTTTGCTCAAGTCATAGAAATAATGTTCTGTATACATCAAGGAATTTTTACAATGCCATTCCAAGTCAGCACTTGTGATTCAGCAAACATTTGTTGGGACAAAGATGAAAGAAATATTAAATAGGAAAGTCAAATTGTTATAGAAGGATATTTTTAAGATTCATATTGGAAGAGGTAAATTGCTATAATGATTAATAAATCTGCTAGTTTGCAGAGATAATTAGGTGATAAAAAGCAGTCAGCTCTTGTTTGTGAAAAACTGATCAACCAGATCAACTTAATTTCTGTTTTTTGAAAGGATGAAAGGCTTAGTGGATAAGGGAAATGGAGCAGACATAATATATCTCTATTTTATTACAGTAAAGAACTTTAATACTTTTTTTTCTTAAAGGCAAATTAGAAACAGAAAGATGACAGATAATTTTACCAATGTTTTTTCAAACTGTTAAACTAAGGCATCAAATGCATATGCATCCCAGTTTTAAATTAGAATAGTTTCAAAAGAAAAGGCATAGTGAAAGCATAGTTTCAGTTTTTTTTTTAAAAAAAAAACAGTACTTAGACAGTCGTTATAAACTCCTGTATTTTAAAGATCATGTTTTTTTATTTACAAAACTAAGATTGTTCAAAATGCAAATGGAGGTTGTGAATTTTTACTTGACATACTTGTACTACATGCATATTTACTACAATTGAAATTGTCAGGTTTATGGCATATTCATACAGCCTCTGGCCTCTACATTACAGGGCAGCCATAGAGGGAGTTAAAAATCAAGGTAACAGTTGTGTTGGTATGATTGAAGACTAATAATTTTTTACTTGTGTTGCATGTGCAATGTATATTAAAAAGGATGGAGCTTAATTGTGTGGTTCTGACCACCATCTTGATTATTTTTTAACACCCTCCCATCATCAGCATCTTTCCATGTTCATGTCAAGCCTGTCTTACTTTCTGGCTATTGGAAAATACAAAAAACAGCAGCCAGCCTGTGTCCTACCCTTCCCTACTTACTACTCCCTTTTTCATGAGGAAAAAAAAAGTAAAACTCCTCAGCAGGTTACTATGTGGGGGAATGGTAAAGCTGCTTGTTGTCTGACTCAATAACCAAAGGATGATGAAAGTTCTTCCCAGAGGTATAATGAGGCAAACATGAGTGAAAAACTGTCAATCCTATAACTCCACAAAACATTCTGTTAAACTATCTTCCAGAATTTTCCATGGAGCAGATGTTAATTAATTGTTCAATTTTCAAGCCCTACAGAAGCTCTACAACAGGGGTGTCAAACTCAAAACGTCATGTGACGTTTTTTGCCATTGCTGGCAATGGGGTGGGCGTGGTTTCGCTATGATGCATGACACCCTGCTCTACAACATTCCAGAGACTCGAAAAGGCAGGTCCTGCATAAGCAAGAAGCCCAGAATTTAAAGTTACTTCTCTCTTATTCACAATGGTATCATTGTATGTCTTCAAATATTGAGCACAAAAATCTCATATATAACATAACATGACACAAAATTTAATAAATGTTTGTCAGAAGATGATTGGCTGTTTCCAGATAAACTGCTGAAGCGATTGACACAAAACTGCCTATTAGTGGACATCTCTTCTGCACACTTTGTTGATGCTCTGATAACACAAGGAGCACCACACACCAGGGACAGAGTTCTATCCTATTCAGTGTTGATGAATCTCATTGGGCAACAAAACTTATTCTGACATTGGAAAGAACTAGTACTCCCCAAATGATTAATGTATGCCATAAAGTTCTCTAGAGATTTCACTCATGGCCAATTTCTGAAACAATCAGGAATTTCTTGTTAGTGCTCTTCACAAGCCAGCCTATCAGATACAGTATTTAATTTCTATGTGAAGCAATTGAATAAAGTTATTCACATACATAGGTTGAGGTTTCACAAATATGTTAATGAAATCCAAGTTTACATCCTCCTGCTTGCAGTGTGACAGATAATGTAATAAAGGTCCAGTTATCAGTTTTCAGGCCTTAAATGTTATGGATCTTGATATCTCCAAGTTGCCTCTTTCTAGATGAACAGCTTATCTTATGAGGCTCCTTCCATGATCTTCAGAGAGTCTGTAATCAGATCTTCTCAGTGCTGGAACCCCTTTTGTGGAGTTGTTTGGTCTCACACATTCATCCTGTTACCTTCTGGTAGACATCTGCATGGCTATAAAACTTAGTTACTTGATAAAGTAACTTGGGGGGGCCTCGGGAGGAAGTTAGTTTGGCCCTAGTGGATAGCATATTTATTGTGTGGGCTACGTTTTGTTTCATTTTCTTGTGCATATCCAGATCCAGTTTAGAATGAAGCCGAATGAATTTTAGTAATAACGAAATAGTAGAAAAATAAAATACCATTTTAAGATAAGAAAACAAAGCTTTTAGAGGAACTGAATAAGAATTGCTGCTTGGTAGGTTAGAACCCAAAGCTCTTCATCATAATAAATATATTTTAAAGCTTTAAATGTAGCTAATGCATTTATACCATTAAATTATGGCCGTCTTTGTTTTAAACAAGTATTTCTCAACTTTGGCAACTTTAGAGCCGTGGTGGCACAGTAGTTAGAATGCAGTATTGCAGGCTAATTCTGCTACCAGTTCGACAGTTCGATTCTCACCACCCTTCCGAGGTCAATAAAATGAGGACCCAGATTGTTGGGGGCAATATGCAGACTCTGTAAGCCACTTAAAGAGAGCTGTAAAGCAGTATATAAGGTGCTACTGCTATTTAAGACATGTGGACTTCAATTCCCAGAATTCCCCAACCACCATGCTCTTAGCACTGTTCTAAGCACTAGAGAAAATTGAGGACTTCATTTACTCCTTACTAGTAGCATGGCAAAGAACAGATGGCACTTTTCAGGAGTAAAACTAGCTGTTTCCACAGCAAACCATTTGACAGAGATTGATAAAACAATTGTACATTGTCAAAGCTAAAAATGAATATAAGTGGATTATTTTAAGAGCCTGATAGGACAAATAAGCTTAATTACTCAATTACTAAACTTCTATCTTGTTTTTCCCCTGGAAATGCTCTAAATGAGTACCACTCATTTAGATTGTAACATAAAGTCTTATTTTATACTGCTGATCAAACGTGTTTGGTTCTGCAGCTTTCTGTCAGATAAAAAAACAGGCAGTATGTTCCCATGGAAACTAAATGGTTAGAGAATTGCTTCTTGATATAGGATCATTACCGGACAGTAAACATTCAACGAAGAGAACAGATCTTCCTTCTTTCTTTCAAAAGATGAGATAAGAGGAGAGATATTTTAGATGAGATTTGTTTGTATAATGCAGAATTTTATAGGAGATACATATGAAATTTCATTACCTTTATAATCTGTGCTTCCGTATCACTTTTTTTTCTGAGACGTTTTAAGGATAGAAATACAGACTACTGTAGCTATTTAAGACCTTGTGATTAGGAGCTCTACAAACTATCCACCTGGAAATGCCACATAACTTTATGCAAACAAAGGCAAAACACAGCTATGTTTGAGTTCTGTAAATGTATGGTTTGGAAGTCTGGTGCAGAAGTAGCAGATGTTACTCATTTATTGTTCCTTATGGAAATGAAATCTGGTAAAACTTCTATAAGTATATCCAAATATGGAATATTGGATAATAACTAGAAATGATCTGATCTGTTATTTAATGAGGTTGGGGATATCACGATCATTTGTGTACAGAAGATGGAACTACTATTCTGTTAGGAAATATAAGAGTAAGAATATAAACCAAACACAACTGAAAGATAAAAAATTACAAAAGTCTGGTCTAGAAATTCACAAGTAGGATAGGGACAAATATTTTTTTGCACTCCTTGCTCAGGTTTTGGGGAGAATATTGCATTTGTACAAAGAGAATGGGATTCTATTTAGTTTTCATACCTAAAAGGCAATGAAAGATCTTTCATCTATGATTTAATGAAATCTTTTTTTAAAGCCATGAAAAGATAATGGTTGTACCACAGCTTGTGAAAGTCATTTCTTTCCATTAATTATGCATGGGTGAAAAAAGTAATTTCTGCATTGTGAAGCAGCCTTAGATATTTTTTTTGTCTTCCTTCCTTCCTTCCTTCCTTCCTTCCTTCCTTCCTTCCTTCCTTCCTTCCTTCCT